>NC_060172.1:11961449-11978058 GCF_021292245.1 Micropterus dolomieu
TGGTGTGTTGTGAACACTGCAGCCTCTAGGGCACGCTAGCAGGTCTTTAAGTTTTGAGGCTTTTTTATATTGTGAAATAATGACATCATATTCACCCACCACAATAGTTACCTGGTCATTACGGACCTTTTTGTCTCCGTTGACAGCTTTTAGGAGGACGGTGTCCTCATTCTTTGTGTTGGTCTTCATCTCCACGACAATGTCATCTTTGGTGGTCTTTTCTTTGGTGCTGTTGACAGAAACAAGGGTTGCTACGTGTGGAATTTGACAAAGGCCTGGGTAACTGCAGTGGGACTGGGCATCATTACAACACAAGCTCAAGTTCAACATTCACATCGGTTGGGTCACTATACCCAGGTTTAAGGTTGTCTTAAGTCAGTTTGTTTTATACATTTCTGCATCGACATCCTGGGTGTACCAAAAATACAGTGAAATACATCTGCAATACAGTAGGATCAATTTATTGTTGGTCTTTCTTGAGATTTGTTCACTATATGAAAAATACAGAATAATCACCAGACATATCAGTACAGTACTCACATCTCCTGTTTCCCTGAGCGTCCACAAGGGATCTTTCCCTTCTTATGCAGGAAGTAGAGAACACTGCCGAGGATGGCCAGCAGCAGCAGACACAGTATGATCACCACTATGATCACCCCACTGCCCTCAGCTACACAAACACACACAGACAGAGACAGAGAGACCAGTCACGTTAGTGTCAGTACATCTAGTAATACCAATTACTTTGACAGCAGTGGCATGCAACCATATTGGTAGCCACAAACGACAGTGACGGTGTAAAAGCGTAAAAGCTTAGTTCACTGGTCTTGTGGAGAATGACTCAGTCTGATGTCTTCTGTGATCTATGGAGGAGCTTTGTCGGGTTTGTTGGTTGGAACAATACGAGTTTAAACTTTAAACTACTTGCAAAAAACTGTGGTCAGCAACATTAAAACCTGCCAGTTTAGTCCACTGCAACTGGACGAAACTGTATTTTTTCATTCTACATGTGGTGCAGCTTTGTGCTGCCTTCACGGGAACGGGAAGTCAAAGTATCATCTCTAAGATTTTACCCACATGGCGTTTACTGTGTAAACTCTGGAAAATTGACGCTCTCTTGGTGGAAAAGTGTGTATTTCTCTGAGGAAATCTCTGTGTGTGGAATTATTCGTGAGCTTTCTGTCTGATCACAGGTGTTGTCGGTTAGTTTCGTATAGGGGGGCGCTGGCCCAAAAAAGGTTGAGAACCACAGGTTTAGAGGATACAAATTTATAAGTTTGAAAGACGTGGGATGTTTACCAGGCAGGAACAGTCTAACAAAAACATGCTGATGTTTGGTTTTTTTAAAGTGTAGGATCCAATGTTTTTGGAGCTTGGGGCTAAACGTCAGAATAGCTCTGCCTGTACTGCGTTGATTTCAGCCATTCTTCTTTTTTAATCTGTCTCTTGCAAGTCCCCAAACTTTATGGAAGTGCAATACTAAACGACTGGAGTACCTTTTTAAAAATAGGGATAAGGAAACATCTATTCTATACCTGCAAATATTATTTAAATGATTTTTTTTCTTAAGTGGCTTATTCAACAAAGTCCATTTCCTCATGCATAAGAAATAATTAGTCAAGCGTGAAATGATGTTGATTATATTTCAGTGTCATGAAAGTGCCAGGACTGCAGAAAAATTTAATTTATTCTGTGACCCATTGGCTTAATAACGGACTTTATTTCGATTACATTATCGATGCAGAATGAAAAGAAGGTTTCCTTTTTTTCATAAACAAAAGAGGCTGCACTGGTTCAGCTTGTGTTAAGAGGTGAGCAGCACACTGGTGGGAAACAGTAACATTTCAAAAGAAAACTACTACCATATGCTAACTCAATTTAACATTTTAAGCGCTGTATAGTACTCTTCTCATGACTGAGTATGCATCTGGTATGGTTTAGTGACTTTGCAGTGTCTTTAACATATTTTTAATTCATCTGTTTAATTCTAATTTCTAACATCGCTACAATATTTTAATACTTTCCTGTAGTAACTCATATTTTATTGTAGTGCATATCTCACAAACATCCAACTTCTTCTTATTATTAAATGCATCGTATTAGATACTCACCAAGACATATTTGTGCAGTGGTGTATGCTCCTAGATTTATTTATTTTAAACATTTTTTTTCCAGTTTACTGCTGTCAAACTAGCAGCATGTTTCTAAGCAAAGAAGAGTGATGGTGATGATAGATTTGCAGAAAACCAGTTTACTATTACTAACACAATAATAACAATCAAATACAATGTTTTATTTAATTCCACAGTCAAAGCATCTCAGACCTAAGATTGTTATTGTCCTCTTTAATCTCAATATTATTGTATTATGTATTATATGATTATATATTGGCTCAATTAAAGGTTCCACCCCCTCCATGGTGTGATGCTGCAGCTATAGTGGAGCCCTCTGAACCTCCACCTTACCCACTGTTCAACACCTGAAGTTAACTTTGCCAGTGAACTATCCTAACTATGTGTGTTTGTTTGAAAACAAAAAACTAAATCAGAGAGAAATAAACCACACAACAGAATGAAATAGCTATTTCTTTTATACAAAACCATCAAGTCTCTCAGCTAAAAGTACAAAATTGGTGTAGTTAATTAGTTACTGGCTTTGGAAAGCCTGTGGATGTTCTTTAGCATCTTCTTTAGCGTGACCGAGGCTCTTTGGCCTTTGGTACAGCTGAGACTTCATTTTACAGGGATTTTGATCAGTTCACGTTAAAAGGAGGTGGAACAGAAGAATATCTTTTTTTATATGGTTATTTTTTGTCTTTACTGTTTTATTGTGATAGTGATAGCTGGAGAAACTGAAACAACTAAATGGAATAATCACAAATAAGGACTATAGTGTGACATTAACAACTGCAGCATACCAACCCACAGTTTTTGTCTGAAATATTCTCGTTTCTTCTGAGGATTTTTCTATTAATTTCTGTTAAATTATACAAATATGATATCTGGACACAACCCTGAAAGATCATGATCCAAGATTGTTCCAGACTTGACATAGGTACTTTATGGCGTGATAATTTTAAATTTCTAAAGTTAAAAAGAGCAAAAACGTTTAATACTTTGGTGATCTCTCTCTCTCTCCTTGGATCGTAAATGAATGTTCTCTTCAACCTGGACTAAATGTACGACTAGAGATGACACAAAACCTTTTTGAGATTAACCATCTTTTAACTTAACTTAATTAATTAATTATATTTGTTTGTCATATTTACCATACCCGTTTGGGCCAAAATTATTCTTAGCGTCTTTCATGTGTGAAACACTATAAGTGATGCTATTTTCCAGATTGCATTTCCTGCATTGAATTATCCAGATCAGCCTTTTAAATATGTTGAATCCACAAAAACGGAGAAACAGACAAAGATGGCGTCATTTATTTACTGGTTCTGAGTCAGAAAACAGTGAGTGTAATTCTAATTAAGTATATCTTCCACTCCTTGTTAAGTGTGTGTAGGAAGCTCCTACTCTGAGGGACTGTACTAGTTTTTAAATAGGACCCCCTACTAACTTCAGTAAACAATTAGGGGAGCAACACAGCACTCTAGACATTTTTTTGTTTGTTAATGTTGTTCTTAATGGTTGTGCATGAGTGGAGACTCTCTGAAATGCTCTTTATTTGCTAGTTGTATTCCCCACAGGCTAGTGAAGATTTTAATGGTATAAAGTGACTACTCAGATAAAGTCAGAAAATTACCCCATAATATTGCCCCTCTCCATACTTCACTGCAATTTCACCTGGTGTGTAAAAATGCTCTATAAAACACAAGCCTGTCTGGAAAAGTCAGTAAAAGTGAGACACTGTTTTGTTACTTATTTTTGTTTGTTTAAAATATTCTGCGACATATAAATAATGTTTTAACCACTAACGAGTGTTTGGTCCGAGTATCATTATAACTGTTGACGTGCTTGAATTTACTGGTGTTATGATTTTTCCCTCTGTATCAAACAGAATATTCAGTATGCCCACAGGCCATCCCAAAGATCTGCTAGCAAACCAAAGACAATCCTGGTATAGAGTAAAATCATAAATAATGCATATAGTTCTCCAACTCTTCGTTGTCACAGACAGAAGTTAGTCTTAAGCGTGAACATTGAGACAGAGCAGAGCGAAAGGGAAAGAGGCGTCTTTAACAAGAAGAGACTGTAGACAACAATCTTACCCGGAGAAAAGCGAGCAGTTGAGGTGACTCCGGGAACTGTGAACAAGTAGAACAACACTTAAATTCAATACACACACACTTTTCATATTTAGTTTGTTCTCAGCTGCTTTAGTAATTACAAACAATCCCATTTTCTTCTGGTGTGAGGGGAAAGGAGCTGACTATAGGGTTTTATAAAAATCTTTTTTTCCCAGACAGAATACGTAACAATACTGGCTTCATCTATCTGCTAAAGCAGCAGCTCCCAACCTGGGGGTCTGGACCCCACAGGAGTCACAAGGGGATAAAATGGCTATTTGTCATGTAAATATCTTTTCATCATATTTTGCTTCATTCAAATATGATAGGAGGAGTTACATAAAGAGCCATAGTGCAGGCAGTGATGTCACTGCTGAAGAACAGCGGTGAGATGAAAAGTGATGATCTGTTTTTTCACAAGCTACATCAGGGATGGATGTTGTAGCTAAAGGCTTAATTAATGACCATAATGACTGTAAAAGAGACATGCTCTAATACATTTTATTTATATTTATATATATATATATATATATATATATAGTTATTATTTATAGAGAATTGTGCAGCCTATTTGATGAAGTTCAACGTTATGTTGGGACTCTCATTTAATTCCTATTGTCTCACACACTGTAAGTAAAGAAAAGCAAGTAATGTCCATACATTTTCTGTTTATGGACGACTGAGGATTACTGTGGTTCTTTGGGTACTGTTGCTCTTTTGCCCCACATCACAATGGGGAAAAGCTTTTTTCTAAGTTTAAGTTGTTGCTATTATTATTATTTTATCACCTCATGTTGGAAGTTTTGAAAGTTATGTGCTGAAGTGTTGTGAAGGCTTGGAATATAACCATAACGGAGCACTTTTACAAACTAGCACTGTTGGTACATATTTTAGAAGATTACAAAATAATGGTTAATGACGTCTGTGATGGTTCTCAGTCATCCAGGTCATAGTTATCCAACAAAGGTTGAGGTCAAGGGCAACTGGACTTGGTTGAAGATACTAGAAGACGTTTCGTCCTTCATCCAAGAGACTTCTTCTTCAGTTCTGACTGACTGGTAGGGAAACTCAACTATTTAACCTCTGGAATCGTTAGCTAGGATCGCTGATACCACTGGTTCGTTAGTTCTCCTGGCTGTGGTAACGACAGTCGTCATCGTCGTTAGAGCCACCTGTGGCCAAGTCTGAACGACCATCGTTGGCATCTTCATCTGAGGCTGAGAGGGAATGCTTATTCAGTTTCCTGGGAACTGAAGAATGATGGATGAATGATGAAATGTCTTCTAGTATCTTCAACCAAGTCCAGTTGTCTTTGACCTCAACTTTCGTTGGATAATGGTTAATGACAATTTCAAACCCTGAATGTGGTTCCTTCTCCATCCCCTGAATATACAGTATGATGTGAGAGAGGTAAGGCTCTTACTGGCTTTGATGCTGAAAGCCTTTCCTTCAGTGCCCATGTCACTGGAAGCGTTGCACACAGCGCTGATATCTGAGGTGACTTTGACTGACACCACGCTGTGAGTCATGTGTCCACTTGCCTTGTTCACCACCTCATTCCAGTTCTGTGGAGAGACACACACAAACACCTTATTAAAGAGAACACCATGCACATTTCTATTTTTACATCAGTAAACTCAAAACACTGCTGGTCCTCACAACTAACAAAACTATAAAGACTATTAGCTCAGTTGTAGTAGGTGTAAGTAGAAAAGCCGCCATTACTGTGGTGGGACCTTCTTGTAAACCTGTAAAATTACACTATACCACTGTAATGTAAGTAAAGGAGTACTTTTTTGATGCTTCTGCCACATTGCCTATTTCATCATGCAAGTTTATTTTGGTTGATTTGGTTATTTTTGCAGACTTTCTATGCATTCATATATGTCTTGGTTTAGCACCACACACTGTATCCTTGTGTTTTTCACCACAAATTGTCTGACTTAACATTTTGTCAATTCAACTTAGTGCTAGGAAACCCAAAATACAAGACAAATGACATGGGCACCTATAAAAATGTACACATCTTTCGTGATAATCACTCAAAATATTATCATAGAGGACTTAATTGTTATTTCACTTTTTATACAGCAGACAAATGTAAGAAATAAAACCATATTAATAACTATAATCAACCCACACACCCATGCTTTCTCTAGCAGCGTAAAGCGTTTTGTTTGACTCCACCACAATTATGAATTTCATTTTTACATGTCAACAACATAAACTAGGGTCTCATGTACATGAATATTGCATGATGAATTGCATCTAATAGCCACCTATTGCGTAGTAAGTTAGTGCTATGAGTCAGATTGGATACCTGGCTGCCGATGATGTTCCAGGTGATGCTGGGCAGTGGATGGCCCAGAGCCTCACAGCTTAGGTTCACCATCCCGCCTGCTGCCACCTCCAGCTGCACCTCCTGCTCCACTCCCACCACCTGGGGACCACCTAGACACACACACACACACACACACACACTCTATATTTACTGGGCACATAATAATGGATAATGTATATTTCCACAGCGCTAATATATCAGTACATTGCAACAACAAGTGTCATGTCATTAACAAAAATTAAGAAGAATTTAGGAAAGGTCTATCATTTGGAAACTTCATTTGGCATCACAAGTAAAGTAAAATTGTTGAAGTGGTGCAGGAGCTGACTGACCTTGGACGATGATGTTAACGGAGCCGCTGGTGTGCAGGGCGGGCAGCAAGGGAACAGTCACCTCACATATATACTCTCCTGATGTTTCATAGGTGGCATCCTTTAGATGCAATGTATGCCCCTTACCCACCTGCTGTCCATCCTAGACACACACACACACACACACACACACACACAAACACACACAGATCAGCAAAAGTAAAAGAAATTCCCTTCAGCCTCAGCTGTGCTTTCCATTTAGTGATAGAAAATGGTAGCATGCTGACACACTAACCTCACCTGGTGAAGATTACAACTGCGAAACATCAGCATGTTAGTATTGTCATTGAGAACTTGCTGCTGACGTTAACTTTTAGCTCAAAGAACCACTGTGTCTACACACGGCCTCAAAGAGCTGCTAGCATGGCTGTAGACTCTAAGTCTTGTTTTGAATTACGTTTGCAAGTTCGGCAGCTGATGATGACTTACTTAAACTTCACTCATACATTTTTACTTGTCAATGTGTTAGTACGGATGTGCATCTTCACTGGTCTCACGATTCGATTACGATTATCAGGTCAACAATTTGATTCAATTCGATATCTCGATGCATCACGATGCATCACCTCAAGGGCGGGAATTTCTAGGCACCTCACTATGATTATGAAGCCACGATGCGATTGTAAAACAAAGGATAAAGATGTATTTCTCTCACTGTTTGACTACTTGGTACTTTTAAAGCAAAGTATTTGTAACAAACCAAACAAGTAGGTAGTAATGAAATGCAGGTATTTATTGTTACTACATATAAATGTAGTTAACATTGCATAGGATTATTACAGCGTTATTACTGACCTATTTTTTATTTCTCACTTCTCACTACTTCTCTCTGTTTTTAGTATAAAGTCAGATGGGGGTTGAACTACGCACTTAACAACGCTCCAGCCAAACCACATTCACTCCACCTTAATACATCTGTTCCTTTTTCGTCTCGTCTAATGTAGTTACATGTTTGTTTCTTGTAATGTGATTATTGTGATCTTGTATTGACCACCATGGGCCTTGAGAAACGGCATTTCATTTATTTGTGTACTCGACAAGTGGGTGAACGACAACAAACAAACTAGCAGCAAAAAAAGTCCTGCTCAGCTTCCAGACCGCACTCTGAAGAGGAGATGTTATTGAGCGCAGTCTTCACTCTTCCAGTAGTTGGAAAACGACAGACGGACTTTAATAAAACGACAGATTGTGAACTACACTGTACATTTACTGCCAAACTGAAACGTAGTGCTCATATTTTCCTCTGCTCCGCTCGCTTTCACCGTCACCTACTGCCGCCTGTCATGTAGTTGTCCTTTGAAGAATGATGAGAGGACGCTAAGCGCTACCGTGCTGCTTGCTTCTGAATTAAAGACGTTGTAGATAGTATTTTGTACTGTCCTCTATATTGGACAAAGACCAATTAAAAGTCAGAGCATTATACTGAAATGTGTTGATTGAAAAAGTACTACGTACCTTGTACCAGAAAGTGGATGTATGCAGGGATGACAGAGCATTACAGGTTGCAGTCAGATCTTCTCCTTTAAACATGACTTCTGATTCTTTAGGTACCACCACAGCTGCGTCCAAGTCTGAACACAACAAACACAGACAAAACAAGACACAGGAAACACAGTGTCACAGGGTTGGGTAGATATATGTAGAGTGTGTGTGAGTGTGTGTGTGTGTGTGTGTGTGTGTGTGTGTGTGTGTGTGTGTGTGTGTGTGTGTGTGTGTGTGTGTGTGTGTTCCTCACAGTGCACGGTGAGCTCCTTCTTTTGGACCTTGGTGTAGCCGTCGGTGTCCAAGGGGCGACACTGGTAGATGTCGCTGTCTTTCCGTAACACTGATGGCAGGATCAACACATTACTGTTGTTCTCCAAGTCCACATCCAGTTTCTGCAACAGATACATTTGTAATCTAAATCCAAGATGTGAACATGTGAAACTAATGACAGAAACTATTGTATGTTCTTTGTTTCCTGTATCAGATGTGCTTTTAGGGTGAATTTTCTAAGATATACTTTATTTCCAAGAGAAATCAAAATTAGCATCTGATTTGTGAGGTTAGTCTTACGGGACAGCTGCAGACTTACGTTCCTTTTTTTGGCTGAAAGTGAGTTTGTTGGTACATGAATCAAACCATCACAATCATGTATCATATTTGGAGTCCTCTTACAGTGTGTTCACACTGAAAGCAAATCCAGCGTTTCGCACGGCTTGATTACATACAAAGTCAATGCAATGTTTGTTGCAGCATTCACTGGTTCGCTGGAGTTCAAATTTTTTAGCTTGAGTGAGAAATTTGCATGACGCTACGTTGCGAAAGCCTATCAGCGGTGAGATAATCCGGACATCACCGATGGCTTCAGAGCGTTGTTTGGAAGGGACCAGGCAGAGCAGGGGAGTTACATGCCGCTGGCCGATGGAGAACTGCTAAACTACGGGGAAGTGTAGAAGAATGAGCCAGGAGCGGCGCTGCAGCTTTTCGACACAAACACCCATAGTCAGTCACTGTGTCTACACACGGCCTCAAAGAGCTGCTAGCATGGCTGTAGACTCTAAGTTTTGTTTTGAATTACGTTTGCAAGTTCTGCAGCTGATTATGACTTACTTCAACTTCACTCATACATTTTTACATGTCAATGTGTTCGTACGGATGTGCATCTTCACTGGTCTCACGATTCGATTACGATTATCAGGTCAACAATTTGATTCAATTCGAAATCTCGGTAAACTGCTTTTATTAAATTAGCTTTTTACTTTAGTTTTTGGGATCACAATGTTGATTTAACTTCACTCGCGCTTCTCGGAAGCTAGCTTCCGTGTATTTACAGTTCCACTGTTGTTGCTAGTGTTGGCATGCAGAGCTCTGTTGGACTACTACTTCATATTTATATAAAAACTGGACATTACTTGGAGAAAAGAAAGTGAGGAGGTTGAACTACCTGGTAAGTTCAGAAAACATGTGTAACTTTATTCCAGCTATCATTGTACTTTACTGAGTCCAAGTTAGCTTAGAATAGCCCTGATCGATCTAAACTCCATTCAGAAAACAAACATTTTAGAAGTTGTTGTCCTGCTGTCTTGCTGACAGACCTGACAAAGCATGAATTCATATGTTTAACAAATCTGCATCACGTTGTAGTTATTTCGGCATCAGTTTAATCCGTTTATTGCTATTTAATCACAGCAAAATGTTTACTTTGGGTTCATACAGCTGTAGTAATGGCAAGTTGTGTTTATTCACGTTATTGCGTTAAAATCGCTTTCTCGCCTTGTGTGTGAACACTTGCAGCGAATGTACTCAAGCGAGGAAAGCACCGCAAGGAGAAAATTATAAGTATAATTTGCTTTTATTGTTTTGCACAGCAAGAAATATGCTTTTATCTCCGAGGTCATGGTTACAACAACTACTAACCAAATGCCCCTGACTACCTAGTTAGGAAAAGTTAAAATGGCAGTCAGCTGAGTTTTTGTGTTGTCCACACATACAATGGATGTGTGTCTGACATGGGAATAAGTCCTACCCATGTGGCCTCCGGTCTCAGACCCCAGCCTGGATCTGCAGGGTCAGAGCTGACAGAGCCTTCACAGACCTTGCACACTCATATCTACATGGGGCCCTATGAGCTCTGCATATCAAAAACATTCCCTACATGTCTCCTCTGTGTCACCCATTCTCTCTTGGGGACTTGGAGTGAGAAAATGCCTCCCATTCTTACTTGTTTTCTGTTGAAAATGAAGGCCGGCGGGGGGTTGCCATTACCCTGGCAACGCAGCTCCACAGTATCCCCCTCTTTGACAAAGCCCTGGGGCGACTCTATCCACATCTTCACCTCGGTGGTGGGGTCTGGACACAGACAGACACAAATACACAGAATCAAATTAAGCAGCCTTATTCAGCTAAAGTCACTTTACAAGGACATTTCCATAATGCTGACAGCACAGACTGTGTTTGGCTCTGCCTGCCACAGTATCACTACAAAATGGTTTCAAACAATGGGCGAACAGACAAATAACTTGTCTGTTAAATTTGAAATAATGTAGCATAATTGACAATAACACACTTTAATGAGTATTCTAGCAATTTAATATTGAGACATATTAAAGAAGAATCAAATCTATATCAAAGCAGCGGAGTCTGAAGTCTCCCAACATTCAGTCCCAGGTAATGGTCAAGCTGTGTAAATGCTGGATCCTACAATTTGACTTTGTCAGGATTGTTTTTTTAGCTTTGAAAAGTTCCCTCCAAACTAAAGAAGACTTTATACATCTTTGTTTACAGGCTAAGTAGTAGTCCTTATGACAACTATACAGAACTTCATGTGTAAAATTGGTAGAATGTCCCTTTAAATGAATACTTGTTGTTTGCCTGACAGGTTAAGGAGAAAGAGAGTGACATTGTTAAAGCTGCAATACTGGAGTATGAAATGTAATGAATGTAATGAATCTCGTCACACCCCTACTACCTAGCGCTGTGTTTTCTTAAGTTATAAATAGATGCAAACAAGTTAATCCCAGCACTTCTATGGAGACGCTGGTTATGTTGGTTGGTGCAAAATGCACCAAAACAAGAGGATAGGATTCATTACAAAGCAACAGTCTCTACGTTAATGTAATAATGATACCATATACAGAATTAAATTATTTCAAATTAGAGAAGCTGCAGGTTACTGATGGTGAATAAAATAAAATTTTTAATACTGCCCTTATACCCGATAACTCACCTATCGTGTAAAAGATATAAATTACTATACTGATTTTTCATGTTTAATTTTCATATGCAAAAAGTCTGTAAATCAGTTTACTTCAGGATGAAGAAAAATGCTTTCTTATTTTTGAAATGATGACAGCCTCGGTGGTCCCCTTCAGACTTAACTGCCAATAAGCAGGTCACTCAAGTAAGCATGGTTTGAAAATCTGTTTGTCTTGAACCAAGGAGTCCATGTAAAAAAAACATTTTTGCTTCTATGGCTTTAACCTTAAACTAAACGGAAAGCAAAAACTGACAAGCACAATAAAGAATAGAAAGAATAAGAAAGTAAAATAATTGTAACTAAAAATAATAACTAAAAATGTGATTGGTAGCTGTAACTTTGTGTAGTCCACTTGGCCTCACAGCAGAAGAAACACTGAAGTGAATAAGTTGAGGTAGCATGTTCCAAAGATGGAAGAGCTTTGCAGAAACGATTTTTACCTCCATCCTGGAACAATTTCTGTCAACAATTGATGTGTTACAAACATCAACTAAGGATAATAGAAGAATAAAAAGGCTCAGCATTAACTCACAGTGAACAGTGATGTTGATGCTGTTGGACTCGACTGTCCTGATAGCTCCTGGGACGAAGAAGCTGACCTCACAGGAGAAGTGGGCATCCTTGTCCTCCTTAACCACCTTGTACTCCAGCGTGCTCTGGACGGAGAAGAAGCTACTGGTATCCCTGGTATCCCGGGTCACCAAGGTCAACACGTTTACATCTGGAGTATGGGGGGGGGGGATTAATTTGCTGTGCACTTATGTATGTTAATTCATGCACATGCAGTCTGTGGTGCTGTGATACTTTGTGGAACAGGGAATTTGGTTGACTCAAGCCAATAGAGTGGCTTAAAATATCACAGTTTTCTACGGACAGAAAACATCTATTTCTGAAATACATTTGGATTTTAATGTTCGTTAATCTCTGTGCAGAGAAAAGATTTCCCTGTTCCAGTACTCTGTCAATGTGCAGAGATTTGAAATGAAATGTGTCCTGGCCTGGATTTAAACCAAAGGAACCACTCGAGTGTTACATGGCCGACCCTGTGAGACAGACACAATGGCCCAACTACTGTGTGCACTTACGTCCCAGTGCAGACACCAGTGGCTTGCTGTTCCTGTACCAGGTGATGTTGGGTTTAGGGAAGCCGTTCCGAGTCTCACAAGATGCAACCTGGATGGGGAGTCACATTGACAAATCTTTATTATCTTAAAGTTAGCTATTGAAGCAGTAAATGGGAAACTCAGACAATGTAGACAAACCGAGAGTTCCGCAACTATCTGATCTGTACTTTACATGGTAATCATACACTCCTGACCCCACACTTTACGCTCAACTGTGCTTTATGCTCATGTTGTGAACTTTTGCACATACTTGTCAGCATTGTATTTTTGTATACTTGTACATTTTTTGATGATCTTACTTTTTATATATTTATATATTTCTATTTATGTTCATGTGTACTGTAAGGCAAATTCCTCGTATGTGAAAATGTACCTGGCAATAAACCCGATTCTGATTCTGATTCTAATCCTGAAGACCACTGTATTGGTTGATCTCAGTGTCTAAGATTAAGTGGACACACCTTGACTGGCACCTCACTGGTCACAGATAGTCCAGTAGGGACACCCTCAATCACTGGAGCTTCTGGAGGAGCTGAATCAAGAAAAGAATCACTTCAGTCATTTAAAATAAATAACTACATCATGAAACAAAGAAAATTCTTAAGACTTTGAATCTTTCCTCCTTTAAAAAGTGTTTTGTGGGCTTCCTTACCAAACACCCTGAGGTGGGTCTTGCCTTCAGCGTTCCCGGCATCCAGTCCGTTGACCTGGCAGAAGAATTCCCTCTCATCAGAGAGTTGTACGGTTTGGATGGTGAGTTGAGTTCCCTGCTGGTCTGAAGTCACCACAATGCGACCGCTGTAGTCTGTGCTGTTGTCCACCATCTGCTGACTGACATCGCTGTAGAAGATCCGCGTCCGTGAGCTGTTACCCTCAAATCTCTGCAGGAGGACACACAGTCAGGAAACCCTCACAGTATGATTGATAAAACGCGTGTCCAGCTGGTAGTTATCAAACTAACGTCAGCCTCGTTTCTGATGGGCAGAGAAGTGATGATTTTATCCTCTCACATCCCCACATGACTGTGACTGATTTGTCTCTACATTTCCCAACTTGTAAAATCTCAGAAGGTTTTATTCCCCAAGATATTCTCTCATGCTGCTTGGATTAACTTCTGCAGAGCAAACGGACACTGTGATCCATCCGTGAATCAATCACTGTCACCTGCTGGTCTGACTCAAATCTTTACACATTTCATGTCATTATCAGCGTAGATGTCATGGTGTTACCAGTTATTAATTTGTTCTGTCCATTTTGCTTGTCAGTCACTAACTCACCTGTCATTCCAGATCCTGTCATCCCCAGTTATACCAGCAGTTGCCCTTACTGGGTTGCTGTCAGTTCCACCTACCTGATTCACACATCCACCTATGCACCTCCTCATTTCCAACTACGTGTCTATTCAGCCATCCTAGCCATAGTAAGCCGGTTGCCTCTTTTACAACTGCACAGTCTTTGACCCTTTCCTGCCTTTTTGGATTTTTGCATGCTAGTTTATGCCCATTTAGACTAGTCTGCCAGATTTGCCTACCTGTTGCCTCATCGTTTCAGTACACTTTGTTTTTACTCTACTACTGAGTTGTGCTTCTGGATCCAAATCTTATTTTTCTGAGCCAATATGGTAGTTACTAGATGATGGTTGAAACAAACGCCTCACTTATTAAATATGTGGCACTTGCTGTGTGATGTAGCACCACTGCTTAATATTATATTATATACAAATGTAATCATTTCTTCTGATGCCAGTGGAGGAACTCTTTATTTCAGACAAGGAAGCGCTCCTCTACCATACAATGCCGGGAACGCTGATGCTATGAATAATATTATTTGGAATATATGTGACATGGATGCCACTGAAACTACTGTTAAGACATAAGTTAGGAGATTTATGTCTTTCCCTCAGGGAAAATTATCATCAGCAATTTGTTACAAAAGAAAATATATATACATACATACATACACACATACATACATACATACATACATACACACACACACACACATATACACACACACAAACAATAAGTCTGTTAGTGTTAGCCTGTATAAGAGTTTGTACGTTCTTGTGGCCAGCTACTATCATCTACTATTTTGACTGAGTTCTTATTTATTTGTAAATTTATTTTGTTTGATGACAATCCATACATGTGCAGCTGGATAGTTTCAGACAGTGTCAGTTTTCACAGTGGGTCCCACAGTACTCACCACAAACCACTGGATCATGACAAAGCTGGGCTTGTTGTTGGCGTCAGTGAATCTGTACTGGCAGGGGATCTGAGCTGAGTCACCCAGGTACACCTCAACAGTCTCATGCATGGTCACCTCCACCTTGGCCCATGCTGAAAAACACAGAGATATGCGCATAAATCAACTTCATGCTTTCTGTCCCATGGTCCAATAACATTCATGAACCACTCACAACCATCACACAGAATTCAAGTCAACACAAAAATGGCATTTTACTGTGACTTTGTTCTTTCTTACCTACATCTAATTCTAATTTTGACCCTCAACCTTAATTAAATTCTAAACTGCATTGTGTTTGGCAGATGACTGACTGTCTTCAAAGCACAACCTGGAGCCAGTCTGCCATGTTAGCAGAACAAAGAAGAAAAGGCTTCTTGTCCACATGGCATAATTTTCTTCTCCCTTCTGCCTGGCTCACTGTAACCACAAAACCACATCTTGGCCAGAAAATCAGTTCCCTAGGCATCATTGGGGGAATGCATGCATGGGAAGGCAAGCCAGTTTGACACTGGGCTGTTGATTCAGACAGCCAAGTGCTTTTTCAGCCATGTTGGACTTGGCTGTGGTTATAGAGGGGCCAGCTCACACAGTGACAAAGAAAAACAAGATGGCACAAAAAGTCTAATTTTCTCTGTTTAATCTGGTTTGGAGTTGTTATGCAAGATGGTAAAGTATACGTCCCCTCGTTTCCTCTCCCCCTTACACTGTCAGGTGTCACGGTGTAATGTTCAGTGGATTTACTGTCATATGTTGTCAATGACCATTTTAGTACAGCCTCTTTTCTCGCCTGCTTCTCCTGCTTTTGATTATCTACATTGTCGACAGGACTTTTGTTTAGAGGTACAGAACAGCACAAAACCAAAACTACTTCCTCCTCTGTCATTTACTTCTCCCAGTATGATCGTTGAGTATCTCTGCAAACCAGTTCTTCTTGAATAAGATCAGTGTACTTTGATTTAGTACTATCACCGTCTGTGTTTGAAGAGACAGATGATGTACATTTTTACATGCTAGCAGTGGAGTTCAACAAATGGTGGGGTCAGTCACTCAATAAGATATATTTTGTACTAAAAAGGTGATTTCTAATGATTTTGGTAACTGCAGTCCAGTTGTCAGATAAATGTAGCGGAGTAAAAGTACATTCCCCCCTGAAATGTACAGTAGTAGACAGCAGAATGTCCAACAGTGTTATAGAAGTGCAGATGTATAGAAGTGCTTACAGTAGTCAACTGTATTATGTTTATTGATATTATTGTAGGCTACTACTGAGCAGCTGGGAAAACATAATAGGAAAACATACATTTACTCTAACCAGATCCTGAGCGGCATCAAAAAAACCCAAATTTTACTGTTTTTCAAAAAATAAAGGAAAAACAATTAGCAAGGGCTAGCCCTCAGTGTCCTCATGTGTTTTCAGCGTTGGTTGAAACAGACCAAGCATGAAAAGAGCTTTAAGAATCCAGTTGCCACCCTGCTGCCTCTATTCAGCCGGCTGCTCCCCCATCACCACCCGGCACCCCCCCAACACCAATCAAACTCTTTTTTTTTTTTTTT
>NC_060172.1:11978158-12015452 GCF_021292245.1 Micropterus dolomieu
AGACCCAACAATGCAGAAGAGCTGAAGGCCACTATCAGAGCAACCTGGGCTCTCATAACACCTGAGCAGTGCCACAGACTGATCGACTCCATGCCACGCCGCATTGCTGCAGTAATTCAGGCAAAAGGAGCCCCAACTAAGTATTGAGTGCTGTACATGCTCATAATGTTCATGTTCAAACTTTTTAGTTGGCCAACATTTCTAAAAATCCTTTTTTTGTATTGGTCTTAAGTAATATTCTAATTTTCAGAGATACAGAATTTGGGATTTTCATTAGTTGTCAGTTTTAATCATCATTAAATAATATAAAAATTTGAAATATATCAGTCTGTGTGTAATGAATGAATATCGAAGTTTCACTTTTTGAATGGAATAACTGGAATAAATCAACTTTTTGATGATATTCTAATTATATGACCAGCACCTGTAGTTAATTACAATAGGTTTTACTCCGCTGATACAGGGAACGGTTCCCAGCCCACTCGGGTTTGGATCCGATTAGAATAATGAAAAGCAAAAGTAGCAACAATTATCAAGAGTAGCCAATTAACTGTCTGTCAATCAGCTAATTGATTGATCAACAAATCATTTCAGCTGTACTTGTGTATCTACTGTTGGGTAGTTTCATTTATAAGAAAACATCATATTTTATAGTTTCTTAAGAGGCAAAAACTAGTAACAAAAGTTGCCAAATTGTAGCAAAGTAAACAGTATGATATTTACCTCTGAAATGTAGCAGAGTAGAAATATAAAGTGGCATGAAGAAGAAAAAATAAAGTACCTCAAAAAGGGACATAAGTACAGTACTCGAGTAAATTATTACATTCCACTAGCTGAACACCTGACTTTAAGACAGGCTTGAAAAGTTAAAATGTACTTTGTGATCCACAAAGTTAAAATGTCTGTCAGAAACACTTTTAGGACAAGGTTACACCAAAGACATGTTCTAGGAACAAGTATGTATTAGAAGATCTTAAAACATTGAATACTGAATGCTCATGCTACAGTAACAGAGTGATCTTATTACCCCACAGCAGGCATCCAGCAGCTGCTGCACTGTGATAAAAATATACATATTAATTAACCAGTGACAAATACAGATTCCAACACCACCTGTAACATAGGGTTAGCCGACGTGACAGTGAAAAAAAAACAAGTGGGGCTTTGGAAGAGTGTTTTATTAAGCACATAGCAGCTGCTGAGTAAACTTTAGGTTTCCCTAAATAAATATGATGGAAATAACATGGTTAATTCTTTATTCAGAAACTTTTCCTTTTCAGAGTCATGCAATTCAAGATCTAAAATCTCACTGAAACAAGCTTTCAGTGTTACTTAACAAGACCTGCCTGGTACCTGATTGTTTTTTTATTTTCTGACAGGTTAGTGTGATAATGTCTATGACCTACCCGTACAAAGTGTTTGACCATCATTTACACAAATATAAAATCAAAGGACAAAAAGTAGGAGTACATGGTCCACAAGGACAACAATCATAACATCGATAAAGAGCTCTAAAGAGAATATTAGAGCTACGGTAACTTTGAACGTTTTCTGTTTCATAAACAGGAGGATTTTTGGTGATTCTGCCCTTTTCATTATTCCAGTTCTACAAGCTCTTGGGCTTGTCCTGGTTGTTCTTGTATTTCTGATAAACCACTCCCAGTGTGGTGAAGACATTTCCCATGAAGAGCACCATGTAAGAGCAGCAGCACATCCCAACCTAAACAGACAAACATAACAAAACAAAATTAACCCCAGGTCAGAGGGTCTTTCAGACTCACAGAACTTTTAATAAATCAAAATATGCACAAGCTGCTATCTGTATGTTGTACTTCACCAAAATATCTGATTTCATATCTGTACTTGGATTTATACCATAAGTTGCTCAGTTGTTTTCTATTATAGTCAATTTGATGTATATAGGCCAATATCTAAAATCACACATTTGCATCAGGGGCTTAACAATCTGTACAATACACGACACCCTCAATACGTCGACTCTTTTACTGCCATGTATGCACCTCATAGGTACATATATTTAAGTTTAGCTGTCAACAAGTCTCAACTGAGTCTAAAAAAAATTTTGCACTGTACAGACAATCATTGGATTAAAGAAAGAAAATCTGAATCTGATTAACCAAGATCTTTTTATGATTTAAATTACATGACAGTAGGACATTTCTTGTTGGATCAAATATCGTCGAAAAACATAAGAAAACGGCTAAACTTTGGGTATCACATGAAAAGTTTGACACTCGAACATAAAATGAGTTGGCCTATTCAAGGTGGGTTATGAATTCCAGCACCGTGACAAAAAACTTGATATAGAGGAAACAATGACCCAGCAAGTAATGTAACTAACATTAGCTAAATTGTGGGTTAGCAAACTGTCGCTACACTTGCTGTATGTCCGTGGGAGAGTAATTCAATGGTACCTGACACACAAATCATAGCTGGAATAGTATTGTGTGGCTCGGTCTGAGACGTTTTTATTTTGGTTTCCCATTTACAGAGCCAGGGTTGTGTACAAACACCAGATTTATTTTCTGCACACACAGAAGCTAGCAAACCGTGAGGAGATATTCACTGAATTTGACATAAAGATGTGTAATGGATTAGAATCGCTTACCCCACCTTTAAATGTTGAATATAATGACAAATGCACATGAAAACACCAGAGGGATATAAACACATCATAGTACTTGCAATGTTTCTGAATTTTCTCATAATTTTCCAACTCAGAATTATATGTTAGGCATTTAAAGACAGAGTTTTAGGGGGAACACTGAAGCCTTCCGGTGTACAAACCTGCCACTCTTTACACTCTGGGAGCTGAAACATCCTGAAGAGTATTATGCTGTTGTAGAGCTGCCAGAACTGTGAGAAGAGAAACAACAACAGTCAAGAAAGCTCTAAACAGCAAACTTTGGAGTAAAACTTAAATTCAGTTTAATTTTAATTTTCAGAATTGGCAATAATTCATTTAAAAATATCTTAAAACCTAATAGATTAATTAATGAATGAGCCCTAAATGTAAGTAAGTAAGCAGTATTAATAGAGAGGCTACTCACGTGACAAAAGAACAAGAAAGGAAGGAGGAAGGTCAAGCCTCTCCACATCCAGGACTGGAAACCCTCTGAACACCAGGAGAGCAGACAGGTGAGTCACTGAGCTCAGATTAACTCAATTTATCATTATCATAAGAGGATATTCCTCCTGCATTGCTACAGTGCATTCAAGATGATTACTTAGACATGACAGATAAACATACAGTGGACATGAAAGAAGAACTGAACTTGGCCCATATGTTAAGAGATGAGAATTTAAAAATCGATTGCCCATATTCTTTGTTTCCCTTACATAAATCTGATAAGGATCCCTCAACATAAATAAAAATAATGGACATACGTACAGACAGTTGAACAAGAGTCTACAGCCATGATAGTGTCTTTGTGAGGCTGTAATGTACATACTGTTTCTAAATAACCTCAAACATATCTTTGGCATTTGTACAACCTCTTGTTACCTTTCGGCAGAAATATTATTTGTCTTTGATTACCTAAAGTCAGACAATAAAATCAGCCTCATTTATCGTTTGGCAGCTTTTAATCTGTATGGCATAAAGTATGCAGGTATGTTAGATAATTTGTTCCCCTTCTCTTTGTATAATTTTAAGTGTCAAGCTGGTGACTGACAGCAGTGTAGAGTGCACTCACCGACAGTAAGGTCCATGTTATGTCTTTCTCCCAGCGCTCTAAGTCTGTACAAACAGCCTCTCTGGTAGTAGTACTGGAGAAACTGGACAAAGCCTACTTTGCAAAGAAAAGTTGTTAATTGTTGGCCAAGACATACAGCATGTTGTGTGATATTTGACTTATTCATAGGAGTGTGACGAGATGAGATTGGGTTCATGAGATTGAGGACGAGATTTTAACACTATTTTAAAAAAATCTTTAATGCTAAATTATTTGAAAATTCTGAGTATTAAACACTTTATTTCCGGCATTCTGGCAATTTTTTTCAGTTTATGGTGAGAAAGAAAGAGAATCACACAATTCAGGAAGCAGGTGACAATTCAAAATCTATAGTCTAACTGTAACAGATTCTAACGCAGTCAAGCTCTCAGGAATTCTGTGTTACTTTCATGTTTGTTTCTCCTGTAGAGCAACTTTACTCATGTAATATCATCCCTGCTGAGTCATGATTTAGTCCCTCTCTTCTGTGTCTTTGTTTGTGGAAGTAACCTCTTTAAATATGGCACCTTTTCGCCTTAATAATAAATTATTTAATTTTTATTTAGTTAGAAACTCCTGGACTTTAATAGCTCATGTGTTTTAGCAGATTTTCTACTCATGTTCAAAACTTTCTGGACTCACAATCTCTCACACATATCTGTGTTCTCTGACATGTCCAGAAAAAAGTCATAATATTAAGAGAATAACCTCATCATTTGATGAGAAATCTACCTGCCCCTTACTCTGCTGTGCATTACGACATTCATCCGCTGGAAGTAACATTATCCCCTTTAGACCATTTGACTGGCAGAGTTTGGGACCGCATGTTGCATGTGGAACCGAAAATAACTGAAACAAACACTTTTGATCAGGCAGAAATCTCACCACAAATCCACACACATTAACTTCGGCAGCTCAGATAAAGTGCAGCTGACAGTCCCAAACAGAGCAGGCTGCGCTTCAGTTTTTAGATGTTTATGTTGCAAAACTCTACCAGCTACGTTTCCTCACAGCTGTCTGGACTCACAGCGCGGGCGGTGCGGTTGATTACTATCAGGGTGTACGCCGGTGTGGCATCAGCTGGGCGGAGTTGATTAGCTCTGCAAGTCTTTCTTTTCAGTTATACATTTGTCTTTTACTGCGTGAGAAAATGAATTTGTGGCTTGACTGACAACGTATGAAAAATGTCAATTGCGTGAGTCTCTCGAGACAGCTTTTTACCTGATGAGATATCTCGTCACAATTTAATCTTGTGAGATCATGTGGCGCGAGATCTCGTCACACCCCTACTTATTCATGTTGAGGACTATTGACAGTTTACACTTGATACTACACACTCATTTTAACCATATTTTAAGTTGGTTACACTGGGAAAGTGTCAAAATGTTCAAAGAACTGTTGGTAGCATTTTTATATACAAAGTGACTGAACAAGTGTCTAAACCAGATTCATTCTTATGACCTGGGATTCCCTTGAAATATTATGGATAATTTTACCTCTTCAGGTGTAAAAAGAATATAAATCCTTAAAAGAAACTACGAGAACGAAAGAATCGGTGGATCTGGAACGATGAGGGCTGGACAGTTAGAGTTTTATAATATCGACACAAAGCAGTCCCAAATTATGTCCACCTTATCGTCATTTCCTGGAATGAAGGGTCACAAGTAGGGTTTGTTTTAAGGGATTAAAAGCCAAAAATACTTGTGCCTTTGGCCTATACAGCATACTATGCTGATGTATATTTCAGAAAGTAAGTATGTTGTGTGGAATCGGGACTTGATTCTCTTACTTTGGTACATAGAGTATGATAGAAACTGGTTCCTAAACATCTGGTACAGCGCGCCTTCAGGCCTGCGAACAAAGACAACATGCAAACTTTTATGACATTTAAGTGGACGAGAGTGAAAGTATTTTGATGGTAAGGTTTCAACACCAACCAGTCAATATATTATTCTAATATTGTGGACAGTTATGAAAGTGTAAAACGAAAGAAAGAAAAGTGGATAACATCACTCACCAAGTGAGCATGACTCCAGACAGGAAGGTTGACACGTAGTGATGGAAAACCCACCAACCTTTGATCCTGAAACAACACAGAGGACTGACACTGAAGGACACAGGACTGTACTCTATGTAGTACTGCTAGACAGGAAACCAACAGGCAAGAGTCACTTAATTACAGAAGAAGATTTTACATTTATTAATTTATCTCACGCTTTTATCCAAAGTGACTTACAATTGCTATATATGTCAGAGGTCGCACGCCTCTGGAGCAACTAGGGGTTAAGTGTCTTGCTCAGGGACACACTGGTACATGGGTCACAGTGTGGAGTTGAATCCGGGTTTTTCACACCAAAGGCAGGCATCTTATCCATTGTGCCATCACCACCCCATTTTAACAAAGGCTTACGGCTAAAATCCACTGACTCTGGCTACGCCGCGTAACGGCTGTGCCACGCTTCCTGGAGCTGATCGTGGCCATTATAGTCAATGCTTTTGAGTCCACTAAATGCGGCCACAGCGCGTCCCAGAAGCGGCTTTCCGCTCCGCCGAGAATAGGTAGCTGGTCTATTTTTGACGCAAGCCGCGTCAAGCAGCGCAGAGCAGATCAAACCAGGCAGGAAGTCAAACACAGAACGGCACAGAGAATCCGATCAATTTTCAAAATAAAACAACCCGGGGAGACTCCCGATCGCAAAAACAACAATAAACACGGTTAAAACAGACACAAAACCATGGCGTAACATGCTGTAGCCGGAGTCAGTGGATTCCTGGCGTTAGGGTTCAAAGTTCCTCCCTACATGACAAGGCGGAAGGCTTGAGGAAGGCTTTATGTGACTGGTCAAATTATTATTATTATGATTAAAAAAATAGTGGAGACAAGAAATTTATCGCAGACCTTGAGCCATTGCTGATGAGAATGCTCTCCCGGATTGTGAGTGTGCAGTAGTACCACACCAACAGGAAGTTGAACAGCGCATCTAGGACTCTGAAACAAAGTTAAAAAAAAAAGGCACATGAAGACACACAACCAACAATTCACACATATAATGGAAATAATTGAACAAGCTAATTCATTCATCATCATCATCACGTCATTCTACACTTGCCGTGCAGCGAAGGCAGAAGTCCTCTGTCAGTTCTGATCTGATCAGCCACATATCTTGTCATGATAACCAAATAACCACATTTAGGGGTTAATTAATGTTTTTATTATATATCTGCCTCAAAGACCCAATCAGTAAAGCTGTAGCATTCACGTACCAGGAGTTTTCTTGGTTACTTAGTAACTAAGTCCTTTGGTTTGGACATTCCCTTAGTTCCAAGAAGCTACATCACTGCCCTGATTTTCCTTCATCGCAATAAACATGGCCACTGTGGTTTATTTACTCGATCCCACATGAGCCATCCTGCTGCTACTACAGCTCCAGATGTGTTTTAATCTAGGAAAATAGCTACATTAGGTGCACCACTGCAAACATAAACAAGGTGTTGGGAAACCTTACCTGTAGCTGAACAAAAAGCGGCACGTGAAGGAGAATACAAAGAGGATGACCGTGAGGACCAGTTTAAATTTCTCGTATTCATCTTTGTAGGCAAATCTGTTTGGTGAAGCAAACAGAATTGATGTCAATGTGCGGTTGACAAGATGTTTTTGGGTTGTGAGCACGGATTAAATGAATGTCAATGTGACTTACTTTGCCTGTTTGTTGAGGAGTGTTACGTTGACGTTTCCTAAAACAAGAGTGAGGTATAACCTAAACAGGAAGAGGTGTCAGTCACTCACAATGTGAAAAACATTTTAATAATTTATTTTGTTTTAAAAATGTATCAGCTCTGTTACACAACAACAAGCTGTGCCAGTACAACTACTATGAACAGTTTGACATTTTCCGTGTTTGCTGCACTATGGAAAGAAATACTGGGAATTTATTACGAAACTCCCCTTTGACATCCAAACACAAACAATAAATCAAATGACAAAATCAGACCCGTTCTTCTTTGGCAGAAAAGCTTCCATTTCAGAGAAAGCATTTGCTCTGTCTTTCATGCAGTCCTTGATTTCAGCGATGGCATCCACTTCCTCTGGACCTAATTTGGGCACTGGATGATTTTCTTTGCATCTAATCATTGAGAAAAAATAATTATGACATGTTTATAACACAGAACATACTTGCATACAAAATCACAAACAATATTTGTTGTTACTTCTGGCTCTTGATAATTACATTTTTGTATTTTCAATCATGCCCTCCAGTAAAAAAGGCATAATCCCTGGCTAATCAGTGGCTTCCTACCCACAAATAGGGAAAGGTTCAGATTGCAGGTTCCATTTTGGATCTAGTTCCTGGTCAACAAAATACCCAGATTTACCAAGCTCTGATGCTAACAAATCTTTTATCAAGCCTTTTATCTGTCCTTGCTCTTTTTTCATTGGCAAAGAGCAAAGTTTCGGCTTAAGCTGATTGTCGCTGGTAAAAATGTCAGACATCACCGTCTGCAGATTCAATCAGCTGTGGCTAATTAGCATTCATTCCATACCAGCTAAAAATAAAGGTTTGTCTGTTTTCTGGTTAATCAAGCATAGCATTGGTTCAGACAGGCAACAAAGTCAAGCTCAGCTCACAATCCCAGCACATTAGCTGATAGCAGCTATCTTAAAACCAGCCACATCAACTGACAGCTCAGCTGATTCCTCTCTTAGCATTCATTGGCAAATTCCATACCAGGCATCTTATTTAAGCTGCTATTGCCTGCCTGCCTGCCCTTGCTGCTTATTCTGCAAGCAGCTGATAACCACCTTTCAGGCCGTATCTAATTAATCATGTAATTCCGTATTAATGCCTGCTCTGTCCCGGAGGTCTTTACTGCTGCTCTGGCTTTCCACGGAAGGGCAAGGAGGTGCTCTCCCAGAACAGAGCCATACCGCTAAACATAACTACAGTGGTGCAAATATCAGTTTCCCTGATAAAAGTTGTCCTGACTGAAATATGCTCTCTGCAGCTGGTGTCTTTATACAGCCAAAGATGCTTAGTGAATGAAAAGATACTGTACCACCACTGAACGACCATGAGCTAAACGTGTGTTATTGTAATTCAACAGAGACCAAGACACATGATCAGCTGATTTCTCATTTCCCACTTAAAGGTTGATTCATATCATTTCAACATTTTTATTTGACCTAATAGTTCTGAATCAGGACTTTCAGTATTTGGAGTAAATCTTTTGTGAAGTACAGATGACTATAGCTGTATAGCCAAATATTAAAAAGTAAACCTAACAACATTTGATAAGGGATTCAAAAGGGTTCAAACCCCATTCCTATCAACAAACACTGCCACTCCTGTCCATCGGAACCTGTAATTAATCCAGCACTACCGCTGCATTGAAATTTACCTCAGGGTCTCTATGGCGGTGTGTGACCTGCACAAGCAAATTTTCTATATATACATAAGAATACACCTACTCATTGCCCTGAAACTCTGAGGGCTCCTCATTTTCATCACTATATGTTCAAGTTCAATTTTAAAGTGATTTACAGAGAAAAAAGTGAAAGCTAATCTAAAGAAAAACAGGTGCAAACCACAAATCAGCAGTACTTTAAAGACCAGGACCAGAACCTGCCATGAACAGCCTTCTAATGTAGATGTTTCAGAATTAAGGTGTAATATGATTAAAGTCATCTAGTATGTTTCGCTCTGTTGACCTCCTCTTGAACAAATACTGTCAGCATATTCTAAATGACATCGCTGATCAGTACTCACTCTTCAAGTGACCCAGTGAGCTCTTTCAGCCTCTTCCTCTGACGTGCTATAGCACCGGAGCAGCTGCCTTGCAGTTTTGCCACTTCCTCAAGTTTCTGTTTATACAGACGATGGGTGTCCTGGAGGTGAAAAGGGGAATATATATCAGCTTCAGCGGTAGTGGAGAGGTCATAGACAAGAGATGCCTTCCGTAGAAGGAAGAGCAGCTCTGTCTTGTTGAGGTCAGAGTCTTGCACAATTAGCTGTAATCCTGTGTTGTAATCCTGTTCTCCAAATACACAGAAACTGATTCTTTGAGTATAGAGTGCTCCAGTTCATTAAATCAAGCACTTTCTATTCATAATTCAACAGTCAGACCAGTCACTTCTAGTCCAGCAGCAATGGTGGAAAATTGCTAAGTACATTTACTCACGAACTATGCTTTTGTACAAGTTTTACCTCGACTTGAGAAAAGGGTTGATCAGATTCTTACCTACTACATTTAAGAGAAAATATTCACAGCTACAACATCAGAGTATGACTTACATAAAATAGTAATGCATTGTTAATATCAATCTAATAATAAAAATAATCAGTGTTAAAAGAAGTATTCTGATCCTTTATGTAAGTAAAAGTAGCCTACTAATACAACAATGTAAAATGACTACATTTAAAGTCCTACATTTAAAATCCTATTTAAGTAAAGTACAAAAGAAAAGTACCCCAAAAATGTCCCAAGTAACTCATTATAGCTGGTCGAGGTGGAGCTACTTTTAACTACTTCTATGTAGTAGTATAACTATGTACAGTACTTTTGGTAGTTTAATCGTGGTTCCCAACCAAGGGGTCAGGCCCCCTCCAAAGGGTCAGTTGGGTGGAGTTGATACCTGGTGTGAGATGTAACACACCTGAGCAGGCGGGGCTCAGGTGGCTATAAAGGAGCCTGCTTGATGATTTGACTCTCTCTTCTCCTGGCCTGCCGACCGCTTCTGTTTTGTTTGGTTCTTTGCGTTCTACACCCACACACTCCACTCACACACACACTGCATACATACTGATCTGACAGACACCTACAATTGTATATTTTGTTAAAATTACTTATTAAAATATCTATTATTATTTTCAGACTGTGTGGTTTCCCGCTTTTGTCACCCACTGTTGAGCCAGGTTGTGAGACAAAATACATCTGAGGGGTCGTGACATGATTAATGGGGTATGTAAGAAGAAAAAACAAAGTTCTGCTACACCAATGTCTCTTCATATTTTGGATAACCATCTGAGAAGTTTAAAGAGTTAAGGCTCGTGCAGACTACATGACTTTCAGCGTTGGCCGATGGCCGTGATGTTCACACTGTGACGGGAGTCTTGAAGTGTTTTTGACGTTCACACTACGTGACTGATCGGTGACAGGGGGTCACACACTACACGAGCTGACAAGGACTCTGTCACCCGACGCTGGCCTCCAAACCACGTTTTGTCAAGAAAACACACGTTTTACCAAAGTTGATGGTGAATCGAATATGTGCTCAACCGTTTTCGGGGGTTGAGAAGTTCCACAAGCGCCGCGAGGTTGGTGGTGCCAGTCACCCCCACAGAGCCTGGTCGAAGTTACTCAGACCACTGCAGCAGCAACAACAGAGCTGCGCAGCACATCCTCTCGCTCGTCTCTGTCTCTCTCTCTCATGAACACCACCGCAGCACAAATCTGTCCAACACAACGCTGGCAATGTCGAAGACCCAGCTTTAAAAAAGTTATTAGTAATGAGTAATGGTTTAAAGTACATCAAGGAACATCTGGCTTGTGATGTAGCCTACAGAACATTCTCCACTGAGTTATAGCCTAAAACCTATAAGCACTTTTGAAAAATAAACTACAGATGAAAGGGGACAGTGGCTTTATTGCTCTAATTAGACATTACATTGTTAGTGTACACTTGTGGTTATAGTACTTGCTTTTAATTTGCTTGTATTTTATATAATTCCAAAGCAAAAATCTTAAACAGTTAAAAGTTTTAAAGTTAGTATAAACCAGTGAATTATAGGAGTAGCCTACGCTATCTTGTCTTCTTCACTGGTTTCCCCCTGGTGCTGATACTGGTGTTCATTCTGAATAGTAAACCTCGTTCACTTAATGGTAACGTTAACTAGTTAGGCTGTGTGTTGGAGATCAGTAATTCACTTGAAAGATATTTAATTAGTTAAATGTTTTAATTAGAATTAGGGTTAGGGTTAGGGGGTGACAAAAATAATCGTGAATAGTCGACTAATCGCATAAATAATTAACAGATTAGTCCACTACGATAATAGTCATTAGTTGCAGCCCTATCACACATCACGACTGGCGACAGCCGATCAGCCACTGATTTACTCCCAATCACAGCCTGACGGTCGCCGAGCAGCAAATCGGGCTAAAAATCGTGTAGTGTGAACTTGGCTTATACATCTCTTTGGTGGGACTGCCAATAACTCAAAAACATCTGAAATGTGGGAGATGCCCTCCCTAGATATTGTTTGTTTCGTTAAGGGGTCAAAAGGAAAAAAGATTGGGAACCACTGGTTTATTATTCTGTATTATTGTATTTCATTAATTAGCCTATAGTAACCAATGTTTTGTATGTATTTGTAACCTGGAAATTAAGTACAGCTGTCAGATAAATGTAGTGCAGTAAAACGTACCATATTACCATCCCTGAATTGTAGTGGAGTTGAAGTTTAAGTAACATAAAATGGAAAATAAAGTATCTCCAGTAAATATTCTTACTTTTGCTGAAATTACAATGTACTTTTTACTTCACTACAATTATCTGAGAGCTTAAGTTACTTTACAAATTCCACATTTTGACACAAAACAAATGAAGAGCAATAAAACATGATGTTATGAATTAAACTTCTTAAACGATTAGTCAATTAATTAATTGATTGGAGAAAGAGTTACTGGTGACTATTTCAAGAATTGTTTTTTAAAAATTCATGGTTCCAGAGGATGTTTTTCCTTAATAAGTACTATTGGTTTGACGAAAAAAAACATTGTGACAAACCAAACATTCAATCAGTTAATCTTGAAAATAATCATCAGATTAATCCATAATAAAAATAGTAATTAGTTGCAATCCGATACAAAATAGTTAAAAAAAATCAGCTCCACCTCAACCAACTACAACAATAAAATCCTGCTTTTACTTTAATGCATGACTATAATAACCTCTTGTTACAATATACTACTACAGTCACATGGGCCATTTGTCTGCATTGATTACGTACTAACTTTTAACTAACTTTATTAAATAATGAACTAGCAACATTAACTAATAAACCAACGTTAGCTAAATCGTGGCTACCAAGTCACAACATGACAAATTCCCGGTACGATTCATTTTAAACATGTTGCATAATATATGACTGTAACTTTATGTGTGCAAATAAACCTGTAAGACAGAATTGTGGTGTTATAACTTAGAGCTTATTAAGTTAGTAGTTAAAGAGCATATCGATTCGACACCGCGTCGTACTGCGTCAATATGACAACCGTTAGGATAAAGTGAGAGGCAGGTGTCTACACTATAAACTCCTCTAACTTCACCGAGTTATTGTTTGTCTCCTGGCTGTCACAGTACTATTTTCTTTGGCTGCTGAGGGCGGATGCCACTGTAGCCGGTGTGCCTACACGACTGTTAGCTCAGCGGGCAGGGCACACTAACATAAGTTAGCTGAGAGAGGAGACACACTGTTTAAACTCACATGAATTTGCTGGTAGTTCTTCTCTAATTCCTCCCATTCGCGTAAACATTCACTTAAACTCGTCGTATTGGACATCATTTTTTCTCTAACATCAGGAAACCTCCAGGAATTAAGTAATATTGAGTAATATTCACGCTCTGTCCGCTGCGCAACAGTTGGACTGCTGTCAGCGTCAAAGGTAAACCAACGAGTGTGGCTTCCGGTCAGAACCTTCAGAATAAAAGCCGTTGTGGCTACATAACTTTAGTGTCTATAACAGATGGGACGTCTGCCATTTCCCAATAATGCCCTGAATATTTCTTGATAGTTTCCTGGAAAATTTGTAATTTGAATTGAATTGTATTGAATGTATTAAAGGAATGCCCCTTGAGATGCAGCGCCTCATTTTAAAGGGGGTCCAATTACACAAATACATAATAAACAAATTTATAAACAGAACATTACATTACTATACATTCAATACACATACAGATGACTCGCACATCCTCTGTTATTGCAAGGTTACAACAACCTTATGGCTTAAATTATACAAATTTTTTACTAATTCTCTCCACCAATATCACCATAAGACCAAATGATAGAATAAAAACTTTGATCTTTAAATCTATTCAGTGATGCATGTGACTATCTCTGTTTTTCTTTCTCAGATAAATATTGTATATATAGCCTATTTAATAATAATGATCTTGTGATGATTAATGATATCTTGTGGAGGAATGGTGTTAATTTCTCCAATTGCATAACAAAGACTTGGCAAGGAGCACTATAACTGTTCATGAGTACCTAAGGCAAAGTTGAGGACTAAAGGGGACAGAGTGTATATTATGGACTGACCTTCCTATTTCAGCTACCCACACTGCTCTTCTGACAAATGAATTAATTGATCTTGGTTAAATATTTCATGAATTGCTTTTTTTTCCTCTCTATTAATAACATGTCAATGAGTCTGAAACAAATCAATTCCAGACAAGCCCTTTGACTTTTGTGACTTTAGGTTGTGCAATTCTATTTTGTAAGTTCATGATTATTAATAGTAATTTTAATCTTTAATAACAGTAATGCTATATTCTACTACTGTGAATGAGTCACTGAATGACTTAAATAAACTATTTTTCTTTCAAGCTGGAAACATTTCAAAGATTACAACTTTTGTGCTTTTATTTTCAAGGCCACGTAAAACGTCCGGTTTTGTCACAGCCACGACAATTCCTGCGTGCGTCGTGGTTGCTGGACGTGCTAATTTGCAGCTGATTGGTCCAATAAGATGTCTCGTTGGCGACCCCTTTACAAATCTCGCCACATTAGCAGGGTTTGGCATTATGTCCCTAGACCATGGCCCTGACTTTAACCATCTATAAAAAGAAAACAATTTCAATGACATAGATTGTGTGGTCGCTTTTATGCAAGGTGTGCGCACTGTCCCAGGTAGGGTAAGTAACAAGTCATTACATTTCTCACTACTTGGCATGTGACCTGTATTTTTAGACTGATATTATGTGACCCATGCACGCAGGGGAAACTGTATCTCCAATATTGTCAGCACCTCTGACAGAGTCATGTATGGACTGAACCACAACTACTGACATTTATTCAGTAGTACACAACAACAAAACAAGTAGTCTACACAATACAAAATCACTAGGGGTCTGGTACTTTGTCTTTTATTTTTGCTGCCTTGTATTTGTTAACTGTCCACATACATCCTTGAAGAGTAATTTTGAAATAATGAGAACAATCTACAAAGCCACATGTCTAATTTTCTAGATGTAATAAGGCTAAATACATTACTCTTGAAATTCACTCAGCCTTGGAGAGCTGCAGCCTCAAGGACAGGTGTCTTTGAGGATAAAAGGAAGTAATGTCCCTGTAATGTTGCTGACAATTTCATCACATAACTTTTTTTGTCAAATCACACGGCAACAAACAACAGACACTTCATATCATATGTCTTTATTGCAGGAAGTGCTTATGAACTAGCCACATTATTGCCATAGCAGTTGGTGGTGCCTTTGTTAAAATTTTGGTTCAGAGATATCAGTCACTTTTGTTCCCATGGTGTGAAGCTCCCAGTCAGACAGCTGCTGTAGAAACCCCGTGTTTGGCCTCATGTTGGGTTTACATTTGAGCATGTACTTCCAGGCCTCCTGAAAAATATATATTTAATGGTCACATGTTTTCTTCCATGATCAATATCAATCTCATGTCTGTGTGTAGTTTGACATTTTGGGAAATACTCTTATTGGCTTTGTTCCTGAGATTTAGATGAGAATATTGGTAGTGAGTATGGAGCTGGAGTCAAGACGTGGTTAGCCTAGCTTAGCACAAAGACCGTAACCAGTGGCCCGGCTCTATCACCTCTAAAGCTTACTCATTTGCGTGTTGTATCTCATTTGTTTCATTTTTAAATTAACGGAAATGTAAAAATGACAGTTTTGAGGGGAGTTTTGTGCTGTAACTATTTCTTAGTGTACAACTTTAGCACAGGTTGCCAGGTTTGGTACCATCTTGTCTGACCACCAAATCTACCAACCAGCCCTGTAGGTAGGCTGGACAGAGGTATAAACTTACTTTCAAAACACTCACGAGAGTACAATTGCTTACTCATTGCCATCTAGAGATCACATTGGAACTAGTAAAGGCCTACATTTTGTATGGCACATACTGCATTCTGCATCAACTGAAACCAACTGAATGAAACCCGCTTGCCTGCAGTGTGTATTTGAGGTGGTGCATGAGAAAGGCAATGGTTACAGCGCTGCAGCGGCTTCTGCCCTGCCTGGAAACTATCAGGACATGAGAGCCCATGTTGATGTGTGAACCTGAAAACAGAAGATAGTCATGTGGCTATTAAAATTTCCCAAAAACCTCTATAATATCAAGCCAATCCATGTAACAGGAACTGCGTGTTCTCTATTTCTGAATTTTTTTAATGATATGCAGTTGAGATCAGATGCTTGGAGATGTTGGAAATATAGGTGTTTAACCTGAACTGAGACGCTCTACTGCATTTTACATTTACATTTGTATTCTTGATCATTGCAGTTTAGTGAGTCATTACAATTTACTAATTGTAAAACCTTGATGCCTAAAATAAATTTGTTTCCCGCTTCTATAAATGATACAACAAATATTTGTTAGGATTTAAAACAGCTTAGTCAGTAATGTACAAGTACGACTTACCGATAAAACTACATATCCTTTCAAAACTTGAGTATAAATCAGACACCACTGAGTCGGCCACAGGGATGTTGAGGATGGTCTGGTTCCCCTTTATGGATCCAGATCTAAAAGTATTCAATAGAAATTCAACAGCCATGACATATGACATTCAGAATTTTCTCTGATGATATTTCAAATATCCAGTCCTGCCATACTCCAGAGTGTCGTTCTGTGAGATGCTGATTATAGTGCTGATTTTCAGGTGTTTGAGGATGCTGGAGTCCCTGACTTGTTTCTGGTCACCCAGATATAGCAGTCCTGCTATGATCTCCACTGGATACATCTTCAGGTTTTCCAGCTCCTGAGATTGTCCAGAAATACATTATATTGTATTTATCAATTTGACTATTTGAGTGGAAATTCTATTTCATATTGTTTGTGTCACTCTTGCTTTTTTGAATGTATTTTTATTTTGTGAGTTTGAATTTGTACCCATAAAAGTTCAACATCATCGGCAGCAGGTTCTGAATTACTGCTTGATTTTGTTGGTCTGTCTTGTAAAGTTGTCCAGTGTCAAAAATTTGTTTTAACACCTGCATCATTCTAATTTATTTAAAGAAAGTGGCTGCAATATCATTCATACAGATGTTGTGTTTTTGATTGCGAACACCTGTAAAGGTTTGATCTAAATCACTGGATTTAGGATCAGACACTGGTTTCTATCCAGTCCAGTGATTTTGGATTCAATTTCTGCAGGTGTTGGACTTTGTACCACCTGGATTTTTGAGATGAACAGTGTACAAACCATGAGGTCAGGTTTTTGTCTTACCATGATGGTGTAGAGGATTTTCTCTGTCCTTAAAAAAGGGTACAGAGCTGAGAACCTGTGAAAGCCTCCTCTCACTATGTGGACTGGATGTAGGCTAGCTTTAGCTAGGGCCTCGGCACACTCAACTGCTCTACCTGCAATCACAGTCAGAAACTTCACTCAACAGTGTGCAGACATTTGTGACTGAAATGCATACTGGGAGCAGCGCTTATAGGGAACTAGTAGCTTTCCTCTGCCTTCAGCCGATTACCTTCTTCCTGTAAACAGCTTGTGTTGCTGTCATAGACCACCACATGCTGCATACTGTCAACCTCCACAGCCTCTGGCAGGAGGAATGTGCCCTCTGAATCCTGGAAAGAGTCAGGCAGAAAGTTTTGATATTTCATGCAATGAATAATCCTTAAATCTGAAGGAACTAAGAAACTAAGCTGTCTGCAAGGCTTTTCTTTCAGTGTGAAACACACAACATAGCACACTTTTCAAAAGCAAAATATTTAGCGATTTCTTGTTCAAGCAGATAAAATCTTAGCATTTTATTACAATGTGTTTTATTACTTTCTGTCTAAAACCCTGTAATGAATTCCGTGCCACCATTGCGTGGTAATTAGTCATGTACTTTTTTTTGTTAGAAACTGCGCTGTTGTATTAAACCTGTATTTAACTATGTATTGAAGTAGCTCTACATGGAAGACGATGAAAATTACCCTCGAATGGCTGCCTATTCAAATAATGTCTGTCTGAAAATCAGAGGTTTCTATCAATTATGTCCGCTGTATACATTATGATGATGATGTGTAAAGAGTAACATACGCTGTTCTTTACACTAAACCAAGACAAATTAAGTAACAATTAATTGTAAATCCTCTTGTTATTTCCCTTTTTAAATTTAATTTTGAACTTTAAGAACATGTAAAAACAAACAAACCAGAGACAGCTACCCAAAAGCTCCCGTTTCAAAACACCCACCGATGTACAATAAAAAACAAATAAATAAGTTTCCCCGATATGCTGTATCTCCAGTGTCCACAGCCGCTGTGATGGATATGTCCACAGAGGGCTGAAATTTTCTGTACTTTGCCACAGTCCAGGCATATAAAATGAGTAATGATTTAAAAGGCAGATCAAATAAGCTGAAATTTAAACTCAAGATGGGCACATAAATGAAAGCACACTACTTTCAGTTTTTGCTACAGGTCCGTACAGGTCAGATGGACAGTATCTATTCCCTCTAAATAAAAATTGGACACCATATAAATGTGCCACTAAAACAAGGTGGGGACTTGTTTTGCTATAACAATACAACAAGTTTGATGGATCTTGTAAGTTTTAGGGTGCACTCAGAATAACCCAAATCAGCACAGTCAGGGTCAATTTGTTTCCAAATAATTTTACTGGGTAAATTAAATATTTCCTCCCATAATATGGGAGCATTGACCTTTCATTCTCTTCATCCCCTCTTTTCCAAAGCTCAGAGATGACCAGAGGAGATGGGCTGTGTAAGGGTATCTACAAATTGGGACATTAAATGTTTCAACTTTTGATGTAGTGACTTCAGAGACAGGGTGAGGCTTGAAAGTGCCATGCGAGCTGCTTCATAAATCAATTTAATTAGCTTTCTGTTGTAGTGGACCATATCACTGGAAAACAATGTATATCATTGTACTAATCATTTGCCAAGCATGGATTTCCTATGATGTTTTACAACAACCAAATGTCTGCCCATTTTTGCTTATGTGACAGACATGAATCACAAAACTGTGGATACAATGATATCCCTACCATTTTAACATTTTTTGCTGTTATGATGTGACTCATTATGTAATCTTGGGTTTCACGGGCATCTAGAAAAGAATCACACAATACACCAGTAAGTTATAAGTTTAATTGAAGCAGAGCAATCAAGCAAATTCAACTAATGTCAAGTGGTCACATGGACTCTAGCATTACCAAACGCTAACTAGCTGAGCTAAATCCCATCTCTTACCAATCAAACAGAGGTAGTTGATCTCTGCCAGCCTTGACACACAGCTGCACTGGTTGAGGAGGTTGTAGAGCTCAAAAGGCTCACAAATCATGATTTCAGCCATCGCAGGAAAATTGACAACAAGAAAACAATTAGCTAGAAACCAATATCAAGAGCAGATGAACATTATAATTAGCTTGACCTGTAGGGAACATCTACAAATGAGCACATTGTCCAACCAAGTTGTTTCCAAAGTACACACTTGTTGTTTGTTTGGGTTCTGTTGCTTAGCAGCTCAGCGTCTCCCCTCATTGGTGGTTGGTGGTGATGTAGAGCCTTAAAGACACAGCTATCCATTTCTGACCCATATACTGTATGTAGTTTTAGTTATGTTTGAATTATGTTTAATTCATTGTTTCAATTCAAGCTCATCAGCTGATCATCTCAGCATGTTGAATTAGCAGTTTATGTAGAGCTGGCTGTTCAGACAAGGAAAGAACTTATTTGTTTATTGCAGCTTCTTCTTATGTATAACCCCTGCCTTATCTTTTTCCCGCTCCAACAAGCAGAAGACAGCAGGCTGACATCAAAACAACTGATATTTGTACCGTTTCATCTGTTGGTTACACAAGCAAATAGACAAACTGTCTACTGGTCATTTTTGATTTTGTCAGACTGTTGAAGGATAATTTTAACTTCAGATAAACTTGAATGTATTTTTTTTTTCTCCACAGAATAAGGACTGGATGTTGCCCACCATGACTCACTGGAAGCATGTTAGGAAAAGGGATCTCTCAATATCCCGTATAAACAGGAGGAATCATTAAACGTTTCCATGTTCATATCCCTGGCTCTTATTTCAATACAAACTGAACTTGTGAAATTGTGAATATATCCTTTGAGGCAAAAGACTCAAAACAATCCTTCTCAAGCTGTTTCAAAATGCAGCTCCAGGCTTTACACAAATTCAAAGAGACAACATCACATCACCTCTTTCTTGCCTCTTTTGATGGGTTACCTGTAATTTTTACAGTTGATTGATTTAAAGAGTTTTCTGATAATCTTTAAAACACTTTATAGGAATTGCTGCTCTCCTATATCGTAGGCCCAGCGTAGCCTCAGAGGCAGGACCTGACTTGGCTGTCAGCGCCACTGGAGCTTCCTGTCTGAGGATCTAAGGTTTGGTCTTTAAAATTACCTCTCAAAATGTCTTCAAAAAAGGACATCATTAACTTTTATTTTTCTCTTTTGTGTGTTTTCTTGTTCATTGTATTTGTTTATTGCCCTGTTTTTAAATCTTATTTAAGTGCTAACCACTGAACCGTACTCTTGTACGGCACTTGTATGACAGGAAATTTGGATTTAAAGAGTGTGTGTTGGTTTATCTGAGCCATGGGTGAAGCTGGAGCTGTTCCAGAGTGTGGCGTTGCTCAGGGCATTTGGTTAAACACGTTTGCAAGAAGTCCCGACAACCTGGAGATAAAGAAGGAGAAGACAGATGAATGTGATCCATCTGAATATGAACTAAAATGAACAGATTTGTGTCTGCTGACAGGTTTGTGAATGTGTTTTCTTACTTTTGGACAGGTTATTGCTGATTTTAAGTTTGTTTCCCAGGAACTTGGTGGTCTCAAACGGTGTTTTACTGTGGAGTGTATCAAACAGGACCACTCCCATCTGCCACACTGTGGTCGGGCCGGCCTTATAGGTACACTGACTATACCACTCGGGAGGAATGTGAGCAGATGTACCTAGAATACACAGATATAATGATAAGATGGTGAGGATGAGCTTGGTTTAAATGTTAATGTCACAGATAACTAAATTAGTGAAGAGCTGTAGTTGAAGCTAGACAACTTACCGTAAAAGACCCGGTAAAATGATCCTCTCTTGACAAAACAGCTCAGTCCAAAGTCAATGAGGCGAACACGCGGGACTGCTGAGCCGGTCTCAATCAGGATATTTTCCACCTTGATGTCTCTGTGAAAGACGTTCTTATCTTGAAGTTCTATTGCTGCATCAACCAGCTGTTTCAGTATGAGCTGAGAGATAGAAAGAGAAAGAGGTGAGGGATTGGAGTGGAAGTTTCATACCTGTGACTGTTGGTTAACTGTTTGTTTCAAAGCTGACAACAACCATAAAATACAAGGAGAGAAATTCAGTGGAGTGGGTGTGCTTGCCCCCACTGCTTGTTTCTTGCTCCATCAGACTTCTTTTCAGTGACGTCACCATGTTAACAGATCTCAGCAATTACTTTTATTACTTAATTTGATCATAATCAATACAAATGATGGCCAAAAACTAGGAAAATAAAGTCAATGTTCAAAATGGTCTGAACTGGCACACAATGCCCGTCCTATAACCTAAACCTTTAAGAACCTGTAGGGCTTCATAAGGGTTCTAGGTTCTGCCTTGTGTTTCCACTGTGTTTTAAAAAACAGAACATTTTGGATATGCGTCACTGACAAGGTTGAAGTTCCTGGAAAAGGTTTAAAACACATACACACATTCACAAGGATCCTCCGTCAGCATACCTTGGCCTCCTGCTCTTGCAGGGAGCCTCCATTGACCTCGATGTATTTGTAGAGGTCCTGGGAGGGGACCGGTCTCTCCAGCACCAAGATCAGCTCCCGGTCCAGATCATACCAGTCCAGTAAGGACACGGGCGCCGACTTTCCCACTGATCCAGTTTGTCCACCAGCGAGTTTTAACATTATGGCCACCTCCACAGAGAGCTGCTTCCCATTGTTGTCCTGAAACATCATAGATGTCCATAATTAATCCATAATGCATTCAATAAGTGAATGCAGTGATGAATTCAGCAGGTTTCAACAACAAGTGGTGTTGCTCACTCACCACTTGTTTGCAGAACACTTTGTCTTTTGGTATATGTTTGATAGCAACCTATGAGACACAAACAGGACTTTGGTTAGTGCTTCCTAAACATACTGTGTGTGTGTGTAAGAATGTGTGTCTGACACTTACAGGTAAATTATCTGCTTTGCGATAGCCAGCAAATACAGATCCACAGCCTCCTTTGCCGAGCTGATTCTGCTGTTCATACTTGGCCTCAAATTCAGCTAAAATGACACACACACATACACAGAACAAAATTATAAACACAACACTTTTTGCTTTGTTGATTGTTCCAGCAGCTGTCCGGGTGGCTGGTCTCTGACGATCTTTGAGGTGAGGATGCTGGATGTGGAGGTCCTGGGCTGGTGCGGTTGTGAGGCCGGTTGGATGTACTGCCAAATTCTCTGAAACGCCTTTGGAGACGGCTTATGGCAGAGAAATGAACATTCAGTTCACGGGCAACAGCTCTGGTGGACATTCTGGTGGACACAGTCAGCATGCCAATTGCACGCTCCCTCAAAACTTGCAACATCTGTGGCTTTGTGCTGTGTGATGGAACTGCATTTTTGAGTGGCCTTTTATTGTGGCCATCCTAAGGCACATCTGTGCAATACCCATGCTGTCTGATCAGCATCTTGATATGCCAGACCTGTGAGGTAGATGGATTATCTCGGCAAAGGAGAAGTGCTCACTAACAAAGAATTTGACAGATTTGTGAACAATATTTTAGAGAAATAGGCCTTTTGTGTACATAGTCTTAGATCTTTGAGATCAGCTCATGATGAATGGGGGTAAAAACAAAAGTGTTGTTAATTTTGTACAGTGTATTTCATTTGAATACAGTTGTACAGGAACATCAATTCAATGTTAGTTAAGCTCTAATATTAAAACCTAATACAAATCATCTTGCACTTAACCTTAACATAAAGCCAAACCCTACATTAATCACTACCAACTGACCTCTTTGTGCATCTATTGACAAATCTTTTGTCTCCCTCGGGTTCCATCTCCTCCTCTCCTTCATGCTTGGTTTTTCTCCATCAGCAGCTACCTTTGTCTTGCTGCTGCTGTCTACAGACAAGATTCACATTCACAGGCACTAGCATGGGCAAAAAATAATTTAGTGTCATTCAGTACCTTCCAAAATGACACATGAGAGTCTGTACCGAAAACAAATTCCACCGGCCTTTATCCTGTGGCTAATAAACAACCTAAACAACAATCTAAATAAAAAGATACCACCAGGGCGAAGTAAGAATTTCTTTTGGGTAAACAATCAATATACTCCAGTTGATGGACATGTCTGTACTTTCTGTAATAATGAGTCCACTAAATCTCTGTATCTGTGATAATGTTATACGCCCCTAAAAGTAATTTTACATGATCAACCTACCTCTGCTTGTGTCCACTGAAGAAGACGGAGACTCCCTGTCAAACTGGATAAGCTCAAATCCTTTCTTGTTCTTCTTCTTCATAATTGATGGTCGTTCTCCATATTCTCTGGCTTTCCTCTTCAGTATTCTCACCCTGAGATCCTCCTCGAAGGTGTTTTGGGGTTCAGGTTCAGACACCCTTGTCCTTCTCCTGGGTGTCTTCTTGTCAGGACTGGTCTTCCTTTTAGTTCTGTTAGTCCTGCCATCACTTACAGATGCTGCACTTTGTTGAGTTGTGCTGCTAGTGGTCCCTACAATTTAGAACAACACATCAATAGTCTCTGACTGTATTAAATTGTAATTTCTATAAACGCAAGAGACAGCAGGTTTTTGCCTGGATTTCTCACTTACGTTGATCTCTCCTAAGGGCCGGAGAGGGGCGAATCTTTATCTTCTGGTCAGATTCTTTGTCCATGATGATGAAAGTATATTTAAATATGATAACGTAAGAGTAACGAGTGAATGTAGATCCAAACACTTGTATATTTGAACAGATTTCCCAGTGGGACTTACTAAAGGTTTGGTGAACTGAACACAGAATGTGGTGATTTCTTTCTTGAGTTCAGCAACATCACAATGAAGTGTTCTGGAATATGCAAATGAATCTTTAGAATACATTTTTATGTGGAGGTTGTCCACTGAAGGTCATTAAGTCACAACTCAAATGATTTGTACAATACAAGCATATAGGCCTGATGCTTGATATCAAGTCTTTCACTCCCCAGGCTGACTTTCCTACCTACCTAAAATGCCCTCATGTTGTTTTTATGAACTGTTCATATTGATCTAAAAGTGAAACACTTGGAATGAATGAAAAATTAATAAATATTGATTGAATATTTTTGGTATTGCTAGTGGAATGGTGTCGAAGGTGGTGTCAGTTTGGTTGACAGACAATTGGCAATGTGGACATTCATGGACCCTTGAGTATGATTGCTAATAATATTGGTGTCCCCTCAATCTTTCCACAACCATCAGGACAAAATGTACCTTTGAGCAACCCTCGAGTCCATGAAACTGTGTCTTGAAAGCCAATGGCCTTTTTCTCATGACATTTGTTCATGGTCCTAGACAATTAATCCACATGATTGGGTGAGCCCCTGACCTTTCCTCTATCACCAACATTGGTCCAAAATATCTGCTTTTACATAGCAAATATCAAATTTTAATGGCCCCACAACTGGCAAACCTGAAAGTAAGCAAAATCATGTTACACAACAATAATGCACTCATAGTGTAAGATGATGAACAATGATGCCCCTAATGACTGTGTTAAAGTTTTTGTTCTGTTAATGAACATATCATATATTATTATAACTGTTGCAAGCAAAACTTAAAGCCAACTAAACTTACAAAACGGACATCCATACACACACACACACACACACACACACACACACACACACACACACACACACACACACACACACTTTTGTCCTGCTTCTCCACTGGCTTTTGAGAACAACATGTACTCAGTCCCAGCAGAGCCTGAATGAAAGACTGTGTTCTCCGCCCAGCTCAGAGTCACAAATCATGCTGGTTGTCTGGAGGAAAACAAAGCTTAAGACCCAAGATGAAGGCAGAGAAGGAGGCTCCTTCTAAAGCCAAAATAATTTCCCAGATTTTATTACTCGTGTGTTTTGGTTCCTTCCATTCAGGTATGTCACATTTTCTACTTAAGAATTTGCTTTAAAATTTGCTGATATAAATAGATCACATCGTTTTGCCAAACAATGGTCTGATGTTTCACTAGCATGTTTATGCGTAGTGTTTGCAAGATTTTGCAAAGATTAAGTTTATACAGAGTTTACGTTGTTCCAAATAAAATGATTAAAGTAGTCTGTCTTAATTAGTTTTTTTTTGTATGTTTGTTTGTTTGTTTCAGTACGAGGGAATAAAAAAATACCCTTTGCTCCTTGCTGATGCAGCAACTTTCTGGATGAAACAATCAGAGGGTCTTCCCAGTAGATTATTGGAATAAACACTCAAATGTTCAGTTTAATCCACAATTACTGAGACAGCTGTGCTTTCACAATAATGGCTGCAGGTTGTAAGAAAATGCTAAAAGCATGAGCTAACTGGATGCTCAATAGAACATGTACATGCTGAAACAATATGATATGAAATTGGTTTGGGGTAATTTTTGCTGTTGTATAGATAATATTGTAACATGTTTAATGTTACCAGAAATTATGTGGTCAGAAAATATAGTTAAAATGACAACGCTCTGAAAACTGAACATTATAGCTGTCACAAAGGTAGTATTTGTTGTGTGGGTATTGGATTGCATTAGATTGTGTGGGTGCTTTTCCAGGCTTGTGCCCACCCTTTGTAAGTACTTGCACCTACAGGCTGTACCAGAACCAGTGTTTCCAGATGTTTAGGTATTTTCAGCTGTGTCTCATCACTGTCCTGCTATTGTTGTGGATAGCAGCAGAGTCACTGAGCTGCTCTGTTTCTGCAAAGCTAGCATGGCAGCTGGATTGCTCCCAGTGTTCTTTTCATGAACTGCCAAGAAGGAAATTTGAACAAACAATCCCCACTTTTGTTGGCTCATGCGGGCCCATCCCAAGGACTGACAGCTGTTACCATGGTAATGTGGATCTGCCATGCAAACTTGCTCTAGTTTACAGCTGTGATGGGGCGGATGCCCACACTAGCCCTCAGCTAACTACTTTGTCACTCACTGTATTTGCAAAAACAAGAACATGCATGGCGAATAATGAAGAATATTTTCATCTTGCTGGGGTGCAAGAACTGTTAATAATGATTGTTTATACAGCTATTGCGATAGAAAGCCCAGTGTCACTTCAAATTACATTCATGCTGGATGATTCGCAATGTACTTATGCCAACATTCAGTGCCAATGCAGGAAGTGTTGTGTCCTGAATGTAAGAGAGTGGAGGTTGGGGTGGTGGAGGCATGTATAGCTTATCTGAACTGTATGCAGTAGAAAATTAATTAATGAGCATTAAAACCTTCATGAAGGTAGGTTTCATTGCAGGACTGCATTCGTTTTAGAGTGGTGTACCTAAAGAACTGGAAAATGAGTCAATATGAACATGTCAAGCATCCAGCCTAAAAACTTTAAATCCTTTTTCTCAACTTCACAGTTTCTGTAGTTACAGCTCTGCCTTCTTGGGCCGATTTCAGTAGAGTTGCTGCAAGAGGGATGTATCATGGGATGTTGGCTTTCACCAAAATTCTTATCAGACAATCACAATATAAGGTTAAAAAACACTGTGGTATAATTTCACTTGTAGAAATGCGATGTTGGAAAATGTGGACATCTAACACGGGCACCTGGTTTCTGTGTTTCTCTGCAGGTGGGGTACTGGCAGTGAATATGACTATCCCCAAAACTCTCATCAGAGGTACAGTAGGAGGGGAGGCCCTTTTGTCTGTCAGCTACAGTAGTTTCAGCCTCGACCTGCCGGTCATCAAGTGGCAGCTCAAGAGGGAAAAGTCTGTCACTGTTGTCCAGTCGATTGGAACTGACATCATTGGGACACTGAGGCCGGAGTATCGTGACCGCATCCTGGTATTTGAAAATGGGACTTTGCTTCTCCACAATATCCGGCTCTCTGATGATGGAACGTATGATGTGGAGATCTCAATCACAGATGATTCCTTCACAGGAGAGGGCAGCATCACACTCACTGTGGATGGTAGGAGGACAAATTGTGCTGTAAAATTCAAAATGTATATGTAAGGGTACATTCATACCTATTTCTCGTTGGTATAAACGAGTGTCATAGAAAACATCTGTTAATTTAGACTCTAGTCCAACTTAAGTCCTAAGTTTGATGAGTGATCACTAGAGTCAGATTAAAACACTGACTCTTGACTCATGGGCTATTAAAATAAAACATGTCCAGTGTCTCATTTATAATCATACAAGCCACAGCCAATAGCCCATATATGTTTGGGGGGTGGTGATGGTGCATAGATAAGATGCTTGCCTTTGGTGTGGGAGACCTGAGTTCAATTCCCACTGTGACCACTACCATTGTGTCCCTTAACCCCTAGTTGTGTGTCACCTCTGCATTACAATTGTAAGTCGCTTTGGATAAAAGCATCAAAGGTCCAGGGGATCCTGCAGACCTGCAATTACCTATAATGACCCACAATCCTCTGCTCTGTTCAGGAGTCATGAATGATGGCAGCTTCCAGAGATATTAGTTAGTTTGATGCCCCATCCTGAAAGTGAGATTCCATATTACCTGAATGGATACCAAATATCAGTTTTCTGCTGCTGGCTCACCAAATTAACCTTTGGTGATTGTAGGTATAGAGATAGGTCAAGGAAAAACTAGCTTAAAGGTTAAAACTAGCTTCCTCAATAACTGGAGGAAGTGGAAAGGTTCTAACCTCAACCATCAAATGTTAATTAATGATTTATTATTATTCTGACTCCGAGTGGCACAGCATCCATTAGCAGGTAAAAAAACAACAACAGGTGAGTGATATAACACAACATTTATATATTGTCAGCAGTTATGGAAGAAGTGTCCGGGCCTCATTCTCAACCTCCTTGAAGACACCCCACTACCTATTACCCTGTATTAGAGGTTGCTCTGCTGACCCCTTACCTCTCCAACAGGGACAGATCGTCAATTGCCAGCTTTTACTGGCAAGGGTGTTAATGGAAATGTTATAGTGGAAGAATGGCACCAACCCTGCCCACGTAGAAGCCTGTGTGAAGGTCACCTGTGTCCTGAAGAGGAGTAGGAGGCAGCCCAATGTTCAACAGGAGCCAATCTTTGTCAGGGAGAACATTTCTTCCTACTCTACTGCTAAGAATGTGATCCCCTGCCAACTGATGCCATAAAAATGTCATGGCCATCTATGTGCAACATTTCCATCAGCCAAATGTCATGAATGTTCAAAAATGATTACCTTAATAGCATAATAATTTCCCTAAATTACCACAACACTGCACTTCAATTTTAGTAGAAGTTTCTGTCAAACTTGAAACTTACTTTTGACTCTGATAGATGCCTTAGACTTTGTGTACATTCATAGAATACCAGTCTAAAACCCAACCAAGAAAACAGGCAAAAATTGGTATTGGCGTATATGTTGGGAGATAAGTAGCAAGAAATTGCAGGTGAGTAATGCCAAAAATATGCTGTATGTGGTAGTTTTGAAACAGTGTTGGTACATAATTTTCAAGAGCTGAAAAGTTTGTTTAACTCTAAAATGGTAACTTTTTACATTTTGAACCATATTTTCTAAAAACAGACCCAACTGAAAACATATAAAGTATTATGCAAATGAAACAGGCCCTAAGGGGTACACCACAGAAGACAGTAGTAGGGGAGGATGAATCAAGTAAAACTGAAACTTATGTTTGTTGCAGATAAGAGTTAAACCACTCAAGTTAAAATAGGAAGGCTTCCAGAATCTAAAAACAGCACTGATAAGGACCTTTGATAGACATCTTAATTTAGAGATCCCCCAAAAAACCCTCTTCATTCAGGTTTAAATCCTGGAGCATGTGGAACCACAATAATCATTTCATCAAAATTAAGAAATTGTAATGATGGAAGATGCTGCATACATCTTTTGTATGCAGCATCTTTTGTGAAAGTGTTGTGTTTTAGACCTCAAGGTCACGATACATACTCCATCAAACATGGAGGACAGCATTTCTCCTGTTCTTTTTTGTCTGTTTACATGTTGAAAACTAATGTATCAACTGTCACCTATATGCAGAGTCTATATCCAGGCCCTATATCTACATGGAGTCTTCATCAGTCCTGGAACTCAGCGAAAACGTCATTCTCAACTGCTCTCATGAAAATGGAACCAGGACTACATACAAGTGGTTCAAAGGTGGAAAGCCACTGAGCAATGTGACGAGGTTCGTGTTGTCGCCTGACCAGAAGCTCTTGACCATCACACGGGTGGTGATGGCAGATGATGACATCTACAGCTGTGCAGTGGAGAATCCTGTGGGGAATATGACAAGCCTGCCTATCAGACTGACTGTCTACAGTAAGTGATACTGTCTTCATTATGTGTGGCAGTGCCAGCAAGATGAAAGATACACCATTGTTGAAATAGTAACATTGACAGCAAGACAAGAAGTAGATCTGTTATCTATATATATTTATCAGGAGAACATAGAAGAGCTATCCTGGTAGCAAAACCTCAAAATGCATGAACAGTTTAAAGTGTTGGAGGTACGGACCTTGCAAGTCAATGTCTAAAACATTTAATATTGTATTTCAGTTTTCACTTTCTATAAACAATTCAGTGACATTTGAAAGTAAAAATGATAATTATCATTACAAATTTGCAGTTTCTGCTACATGATTAATAAGCTAAATTTAAAAGCAGTACCGCGGTGATTTGAGCTGAATGCTAACATCAGCATGCTAACATGCTCACAAGAACAATACTAACATGCTGAGCAGGTTTAACGTTAACATGTTCACCATCTTAGTTTAGCCTGTTACCGTGTTCACATTTGCTAATTAGCACTGAACACAAAGAACAGCTGGGGCTGATGGGCATCTCAGTAGTTTTACAGGTATTTGATCATAAACCAAAGTATGGACAAATTACAATATTGACAACAGAGCTAAATAAAAAGTTACGGGATACAGGGTGGTGATGGGGCCGTGAATAATGTCTTTGGTGTGAAAGACCCGTGTTCGAATCCACTATAAGACACCAATGTGTCCCTGAGCAAGACACTTAACCCCTATTGCTCCAGAGGCGTGCAACCTCTAATATATATATATATATATATATATATATATAGCGCAAGTAAGTAAGTTACTTTGGAGAAAAGCTTCAGCTAATAGAATAAATTTATTTTCCCGGAGGGACATGAATGTGTCCAATCCATCCTATAGTTCTTGAGATATTTCCCTCAAAATTACAAACCTCTTGTTGGTGCTAGTCGAAAAGTCAGGGAATCACCAAAACCATGGATATTTGTAAAACCTTGTTGAGATATTTCAGTCTGTTTCCAAACATTGCCATCCCTGCAGCTATGTGCTTAGCATGGTTAAAAGTAGCTTTTTATATTTTGTAAATATACATTCAACAATCATATACTATAAATATCTGATCACTGTTAATGTTTATTAACTGCAATTTTACATTTCCTACCAGAAAGAAGTTCACTCTATATCATCCTTTCTACTGGGGGCATCTTCCTCCTCATCACCTTGGTAACTGTATGTGCCTGCTGGACACCCTCCAAAAAGTAAGAATTGCTCATATGCTTTTAAATCAACCCTATATAGCTGAAAATCTAGAAAGGATGGTCTAGAGTGCAAATAAACAAACATTATAACATAGCATTAATGTATTTATGCCATTTTGTCTTTCTTAGATCAAGACATCCACCTAGAAAGCCTCTCTCCAGGTTTTATGACCACTCTCAACACTCACCAATCATTCACACAGGTATATTATATGTGATGACAGTTGATGCAAAATGTGATCAGCTAATCTAAAATGAGACTGAAATAATCCCTACCGATAAATTAGGAAATGTGTATGAAGGACAGTCTAATGTTTTTTCTTTGCCACAGATGATGTGCTTCCAAAAATGACGGCACATAATGGAGTAAATGCAGTAACTTCACTTTACATCCTCCAGCAAAAGGTATCTCTCTCACCACCACTATGATTACATTCTGAAGCAACCTAGCATCCCCTGGAGGCTTCAACATTCATTACCGCCCACAATACAAACAACATAGTGACAATTTTGCTATTTGTACAAGGCTATCAATAATGGAATTTTAAATGTAGGGTGGTGATACACCCTGCGACCCTGTATGCAGGATAAGAGGTTGTACAGTAACCATGACCATGGGATCATTCAATTCAGATGAGATTATACTTCTGGGAGCAGGAATGAGCTCATGGCATGGCAATCTAATAATTTGATATCTCGTGTGTTAAAGGCACAACACTATAGTTATAATCCTTAAGATCTCAGTCCTGGTTGAACTGGAAACACCAGTGGTTACTGGTGGTAACACCAAATGTGTTTTATTAATACGGGTCTTAAGAGTTCAATTCAAACCTGTACATTGTTCTCTTGCTGTCTTGCCTCTGCAGTCCAAATGTCTCCAGTCTCCTTCAGTTATTACCAAGCTCTCAGAGCAAAGAGCTTAATGAGCTTTGTTTGAACTGATAATTATTACCAGAGAAGGTATTTGGGCTGAAGTTGTCCTTTCTTGCAGGATCCATCTATGGATGACTCATCCAGCAACAGTATTGGATCTCCTTCTGAACTTGACAACCCACCGTGCTACACCAGTTCCCCCAACTTCAACGATCCTCTAACTCAGTCCACAGGGTCACCTGCCCACTCCTCCCACAGGTGTACCTGAAAGCCCATCAGTTTAAACTCTCCACATCTCAGCAAGCAGGGTGTCAGACCGTTCTCCTGACTCTAGATGGAAATTTGCTGCACATGTCAAGTCAAGTCAACTTTATTTATATAGCCCAATATCACAAATCACAATTTGCCTCAATGGGCTTTACAATCTGTACAGCAAACAGCTCATCATTCTTTGTCCTCAGACACCCGAATCAAATGACAAAACCTTTTAGCAGGAACAAAATGGAATACATCTGCCGGGAGTTTGGCAAAGATCTCAAAAAAAATTCTGGGCCCGTTGATATGTGTTTATTAAAGTAAACTGTAACTGTTCTTAAGTTAGAAATACAGCCCGTGAAGAAATAAGATGGTAGCGTGATATCAGATATGTTTTTAAACCGCTTTGAAGTCTAAAACTGGGTTTACCATTAACCACCACGGTTGTTGGTTACTGGAACAACAAAATTCAAAATTTCGGAAATGGCATGAAGCCTGAATGAAGTTGAGGTGGGGTCGGTAAGATGAATCAGTATGATTTTAGTATGATAAAGAGAATGGCCTGTAGATTAAGGCGTATTTACACCCCACCACCCACTTCTCTTTAGGCTTAATTATCAAATCATCACAAAACAAGATGGGCTTTGGTGATGGTTGTAAATGTAAATTATTTTTCTTGTAAAAATCACCCTCAGAATTGTTACTCTGTTACATATATTTTCTGTGGTGTTAAATGAAATTTATTATTTACTTTTTTTTGTTGACGTTTGACATTTTGTGAAATAATGTAAATAACTATTTTAGTTCTTCTAGATGATTGAATATTATTTTTGGTGAGACAATTGACAAAGCCAGGTTTAATAAATGTGATATTCTTATAACTCAAAAGAATGTTTCTGAAGTTTCTTGTAGTATTTATACTGCACATTATTCAGCCTTTATGTCCATTAAGCTGTTCCTTTTGGCTTATGTTCATCCAAATATTTCCATGATTTTTTTATTCATTTATTTTATTTAACCAGGGGAAAAACCCATTGAGATAAAGTCTCTTTTTCAAGGGTGCCCTGGCCAAGAAAGGGAGCAGGACAGCAAATCTAACAGTACAAACATAAGATACCAGTACAAAATTCCATTAAAACATTTGCCCTTTTAGCTACAAAAGCAACAGATGCAATCCACTATCTAACCTGTAAATTAAGTTAAGTTAAGTTAAGTTAAAATACATCAATGTAATCCCTGCTTATTCAAAAACAGTTACATTCATCTTTAAAAACCTCTTTAATCAAGGAATTGAATTTCCCAAAAGGTACCAGTACCTCCAACCGGAGAGTCCTTTGCAAGGAGTTCCAGGTTAATGGTGCACAGCATGAGTCTTTCCCAACACTGAAGTCACCCTGGGAACTTTTAAAAGCAGCAGCCTGCTGGTAGTAAGTTACCTTTTCAATGACTGCGCCATTTAGTGTGCAAAGGCTAAGGTTCTCCTGAGTGTGAGCTCTAGTGAATGTCATGAACTTGGTTTTTTGGGTAGACATGTGATTTTCAACATAGACACTCTGAGATCTATCAGAGAGATAGTTTCTAAACCAATTCACAACCTCTTCACCAAAACCCACTTTAATTAGTCTGAATAATAGTAGGCCTAAGTCATGATCGACTGAGTCAAATGCCTTAGATAATAATGCAGCACAATGTTGTTTTTCATCAAGAGAATTAATAATATCGTTGGCCGCTAACATTGTTAGGGTTTGTGGTGTGGAGAAGGTTGGTGGACCCAAATGCAGGACGCACAGCAGAGGAGGTACAGTTCAAAAGGTTTATTAACAACTAAAGGTGAGCACAATTACAATGAGTGGCTGAGTCCGGGTAATCCAAAACAAACACAGTCTAAACAAACTAGGTAATCCAACTGAAAATCCAGAGACATGAGTAATCCAGAAACTGCAGAAACAACAGGGTACTGGCAGGGAATGACGAGATGTAACCATAGATATCCATAATAGAGGTCGACGTCTGCACCTGGCGGCCATCTTGTCACAGGCAGCTCGCTCACTCGTAACATTGTGTTTTAATGGTGCATGTACTTTTTAAATAATCATAACTTCCTCATAACCAAATTTTATACCGATTTTCAAAAGGTTTGGTTTGTTAAAAAACGTGAGAGATGTAGTTATGACTCTGCACACTTATGAATAATTATAACCATGGACTTTCACATGAAAATAACATTGAACAGAACAGATAGGTGCAATGAATATATAAGCACAAGGTATTTATGTTAAATCAATATATAGGCTACTAAAATTATATATGCTGTCAAACGATTAATCACATCCAAAATAAAGGTTTGTGTTTACATAATGTGTGTGTACAGTGTATAATTATTTTTAATATATAAATACACACACATGCATGTGTATTTAAGAAATATTTGCATGTATATACTGTATATAGACTTGTATATGTATATGCCAGACCTGGTCTGTATGTATAACGTTATATAATGTATATTTTATATAAATATAAACATTTTATATAAAAAGTAACACAATTTTCTTAAATATATACACATGTGTGTGCATTTTGAATTTCAAATCGTTATTGTTGTCAGTAAAACATATAATTGAACAGCTGATTGTGGTCTCAGAGGTGTTTCACTTCTTACCAGGGTAGATCGCCATGGTAACTTATGCTGAACGGCTAACCTGCTCCGGAGCAGGTTATGTTCCAGATAAGAGATCAACTCTGTGAAAACGCGGCCTACTGACCAATCAGCTCTCTTGGAAAATTGCATCACCATCTGTAGGAAATCCCACAGACTGTTTAAGCCTATAGGCTGCTTTATGTTTGCAGCGGTGATGTGGAGAAACTCTTGTATAGGCTAAAGCGATATAATCCTACAGAGACTGATTAAAAACCTTGTTGCCTACAGGCTTTTACAGTAGGCTGAGCCTGCTTATTGCTTTGAAATGTGTTTAACATTATTTTATTTGGTCCCAGTCCGTTTCACAGCCTGTCACAGCCGTTAAAATAAATGAGTTTTATTTTTCTTATGTGAGGCTGAATATTATGAGCAGTTTGGTAAAAAAAATCAAAATTTTAATATGAACCTAGGGTATTTATTTTAGGTTAGTATGGCTTTCTTAGGCCTACTACAGAGACTGTAGTCATGTTCTGCCCCACCTTTTGCGATGTGGGCGCAGGTAATGAGGTGATTTTTCAGTAGCTTAATGTTATGATTGTCTAGCCTATTTGAGCACATTTTATGGCATGAATGGAGTTTTCGTTTCATTGCTTCATGAAGTTAATTTAGAACAATGTTTGGAACACTTTTGAGTGTGTTAAATAAATTAATCTTTTTTGAAGTGACGACAAGTTTTTTAAAGTGAGGTGGAAGACCACTTATTCAGTCTCCCGAGTCTTTTAATGTGGAAACGCCTACACAAAGCCGAGCTGAAAGAATAAGGCTGATATTTTCACACAGCTCATAAGAACACTTTAAATCAACGCAATATTGTGCCTACGCCTGTTCATTTAGGCATTCACACTGTCTCCCTGTATGTTAGATGCAGGCGCGCTACTGTTGTATTTCTGTAGTGTTACAGTTTAATCCTCGTTCTTAAAATATGACGCTCTGCTGACAGTGGACTTGTTCATGTCTGCGATTGGTTAGGCTATCTGCTGCTAACACCGCCTCTTTTATGTGAACGCGCTCCCGGCCGAATTGGGAAACCCTGGGTGGTTATCGCTTATCCCGATGACGATTGTTAGGGTTAGTTAAGCCAGATAACGAAAACATATCCTGGGTATGTTGAACTCTCTTCGTGGTAAAGGCCCCAGGGCTGAACAGAAAGACCAAACATATATACCAGGGATAATGACTAGGGCGGGAGCAACACAGATGAAAGACATGAGGCTAACGAGACACAGAGAGACAGCAGGGAAAACAGAGAGACACCAATAAAGCCATAGGAAAACTAATAACCAGGAAGAAACAGAATATAAATAACTGATCCAGAACATTAGCAGACAGATCCCAAATATACCAATGAATTACAACTAACAGGGAAAGCAGACTGAACTAAGATTAAACAGAACACAGTACAAACATGGACAAAATAATACAGAAATACACAGACCAGGAATGACACTAAACACGAACTAAACAAGAGAAGCAGAGGCAAACAGAAGGACACATGAAACAATGGCAAAACCCAGAAACCCACAGGGGAAGAAATACAACTCATAACAAACATAGCTGCTATTATGGTGCTGTGTCCTGTCCTAAAACCAGACTGAAACTCACTTAAAATGTTATATCCAATTAAAAGCTGTTTCAACTGAACATTTACCAGAGATTCAAGGATTTTAGCTAAAATAGATAATTTGGAGATGGGGCGGTAGTTATCTACATTAGTAGGGTCCCCACCTTTTAATAATGGTGTAACATAAGCAGCCTTCCATAATTTAGGAATACAACTGGTTGCCAGGGACAGGTTAAAAATATAGGTAATGGGTTACGCAATAAGCTCGGCAACCAGCTTTAAAAGGTATGGATCCAGATTGTCAGGTCCAGCTGACTTTTTTGGATCCATATCTTTCAGCGCCTTAAAAAAATACCACTAGATATGTGTGTGAAGTAGAAGGAGGTAATATGTGCATCTGACTCATAGCCTGGAGTGAAAGAGTTTGCATTACCAGGGTTCACATGGTTTATATGCGGGCCCCCTGTGTTGTCAAATAATGCTCCGGATACAAAGTTCTTTTATTCATGAGTGTACCAGTTTTAATCAAGCGTGAATAGTGTAATACAGTTGGGTGTTTGTCATGGTCATGTCCATGTAACTGGCTGTCTTCATCCTTTTTTCGTTCCCTTCGATAGCTCAGTTGGAAGCGCGGAGGACTGTAGGTTCAAAATGTCAGTAATCCTTAGGTCGATGGTTCAATTCCGGCTTGAAGGAGGTGATTTATGTTTGTGTCGGATCCGACTGATGAGATAAAAAGCTGAGATGGGTTTCTTTGCTTCGTATGTTCAGACAAGCTTAGCATGTCCACATCCAGCGATATCAGGTAAAACACAAAGGCAAGTTCTGCTAAATCTGTGTAGTTCTTCTGCAATTATTTCAAGCAGGTATGTATGACTTTAGTCATGTGTGTACCAGTTTTAATCAAGCGTGTGAATAGTGTAATACAGTTGGGTGTTTGTCATGGTCATGTCCATGTAACTGGCTGTCTTCATCCCTATTTCATTCCCTTCGATCTTTCAGTTGGTAGAGCGGAGGACTGTAGGTTCATAATGTCGGTAATCCTTAGGTCTCGGGCTCGAAGGAGATGATTTATGTTTGTAATGGTTCCGACTGACGAGATAAAAATCTGAGATGGGTTTCTTTGGTTCATTTGTTCAGACAAGCTTAGCTTGTCCACATCCAGCGGTAGCAGGTATGACAAAAAGCCAAGTTCTGCTAATTCTGTAATTATTTCAAGCAGGTA
>NC_060172.1:12015552-12089628 GCF_021292245.1 Micropterus dolomieu
TTTAATCAAGCATGTAAATAGTATAATACAGTTGGATGTTCTGGAGGTGATTTATGTTTGTGTCGGCTCCGACTGACGAGATAAGAGGCCGAGATGGGTTTCTTTCTGAACATTTGCTTCGTATGTTCAGACTAGCATGTCCACATCCAGCGATATCAGGTAAAACACAAAGGCAAGTTCTGCTAAATCTGTGTAGTTCTTCTGCAGTTATTTCAAGCAGGTATGTATGACTTTAGACATGTGTGTACCAGTTTTAATCAAGCGTGTGAATAGTGAAATACAGTTGGGTGTTTGTCATGGTCATGTCCATGAAACTGGATGTCTTCATCCTTATTTCGTTCCCTTCGATAGCTCAGTTGGTAGAGCGGAGGACTGTAGGTTCATAATGTCAGTAATCCTTAGGTCGCTGGTTGAATTCCGGCTCGAAGGAGGTGATTTATATTTGTGTCGGTTCCGACTGACGAGATAAAAAGCTGAGATAGGTTTCTTTGCTTCGTATGTTCAGACAAGCTTAGCGTGTCCACATCCACCGATATCAGGTAAAACACAAAGGCAAGTTCTGCTAAATCTGTGTAGTTCTTCTGCAGTTATTTCAAGCAGGTATGTATGACTTTAGTCATGTGTGTACCAGTTTTAATCAAGCGTGTGAATAGTGTAATACAGTTTGATGTTCAGGAGGTGACTTATGTTTGTGTCGGCTCCGACTGACGAGATAAGAGGCCGAGATGGGTTTCTTTCTGAACATTTGCTTCGTATGTTCAGACAAGCTTAGCATGTCTACATCCAGCGATATCAGGTAAAACACAAAGGCAAGTTCTGCTAAATCTGTGTAGTTAATCTGCAATTATTTCAAGCAGGTATGTATGACTTTAGACATGTGTGTACCAGTTTTAATCAAGCGTGAATAGTGTAATACAGTTGGGTGTTTGTCATGGTCATGTCCATGAAACTGGATGTCTTCATCCTTATTTTGTTCCCTTCGATAGCTCAGTTGGTAGAGCGGAGGACTTTAGGTTCATAATGTCGGTAATCCTTAGGTCTCGGGCTCGAAGACGGTGATTTATGTTTGTGTCGGCTCCGACTGACGAGATCAAAACCTGAGATGGGTTTCTTTGCTTCGTATGTTCAGACAAGCTTAGGTTCATAATGTCAGTAATCCTTAGGTCGCTGGTTGAATTCCGGCTCGAAGGAGGTGATTTATGTTTGTGTCGGTTCCGACTGACGAGATAAAAAGCTGAGATAGGTTTCTTTGCTTCATATGTTCAGACAAGCTTAGCGTGTCCACATCCACCGATATCAGGTAAAACACAAAGACAAGTTCTGCTAAATCTGTGTAGTTCTTCTGCAATTATTTCAAGCAGGTATGTATGACTTTAGTCATGTGTGTACCAGTTTTAATCAAGCGTGTGAATAGTGTAATACAGTTTGATGTTCAGGAGGTGACTTATGTTTGTGTCGGCTCCGACTGACGAGATAAGAGGCCGAGATGGGTTTATGCTAAATCTGCTAAATCTGTGTAGTTCTTCTGCAATTATTTCAAGCAAGGTATTTCGTTCCCTTCGATCTTTTAGTTGGTAGAGCGGAGGACTTTAGGTTCATAATGTCGGTAATCCTTAGGTCTCGGGCTCGAAGGAGGTGATTTATGTTTGTGTCGGCTCCGACTGACGAGATAAAAAGCTGAGATGGGTTTCTTTGCTTCGTATGTTCCAGCGATATCAGGTAAAACACAAAGACAAGTTCTGCTAAATCTGTGCAGTTCATCTGCAATTATATCAAGCAGGTATGTATGACTTTAGTCATGTGTGTACCAGTTTTAATCAAACGTGAATAGTGAAATACAGTTGGGTGTTTGTCATGTCCATGTAACTGGCTGTCTTCATCCTTGCTTTGTTCCCTTTGATAGCTCAGTTGGTAGATTGGAGGACTGTAGGTTCATAATGTCAGTAATCCTTAGGTCGCTGGTTGAATTCCGGCTCGAAGGACGTAAGATAAAAGGCTGAGATGGGTTTCTTTGCTTCGTATGTTCAGACAAGCTTAGCATGTCCACATCTGGCGATATCAGGTTAAACACAAAGGCAAGTTCTGCTAAATCTGTATAGTTCTTCTGCAGTTATTTCAAGCAGGTATGTATGACTTTAGTCATGTGTGTACCAGTTTTAATCAAGCGTGTTAATAGTATAATACAGTTGGCTGTTCTGGAGGTTATGTTTGTGTCGGCTCTGACTGACAAGATGAGAGGCCGAGATGGGTTTCTTTGCTTCGTATATATTACAGTTGGGTGTTTGTCATGTTCATGTCCATGTAACTGGCTGTCTTCATCCCTATTTCGTTCCCTGCGATAGCTTAGTTGGTAGAGCGGAGGACTTTAGGTTCAAAATGTCTGTAATCCTTAGGTCGCCTGTTTAATTCCGGCTCGAAGGAGGTAATTTATGTTTATGTCGGTTCCAACTGATGAGCAAGCTGTAAAACAGCAAGATTGACTTAAAATAAACTATGGCGATTGTTCATGTTAATGAAGGAGCACGCCACCCAGTGCAACAGTTGGACTCACAAAAGGCTGTTTGTTTTGGTCTTCACATGGATTTATCTAAAACAAGAAAAATATCACCAGAGTTATCCTAGTCAGCATTGTGACAACACAAAAGTCGAGTTAAGCTACTAATCTTGTTTTGTGATACTGGCCCTTGGTTATGTGCGTGTGTGGTGTAGGTTTGTCCCTTCACATTCCACTGAAGTGTGACCCCTCTCTCAAGTCCACTCTGTTTTTTGCATACCGGACATCTGAACACACAGTGATGCATCATGTGTTTGACAATTTATTGACATAAGATGTGGTACTGTGACAATAACAAATCATTTACAACAGGGTTACAGCAATGATGATAGAAATATTCCATTTCATACCATGCTGCGGTAGCTCTCTCTATAGATTCAGTTTTATTGGAAACCATTTTGTATATACTTCTATTTGTGGGAGTGCTTGAGACAATGCTGCGTAAAAAAAAAAAAAATTGCTCTAAAGCAGAGACATGAGGTTGGGAGAGGAGTAAAATTAAAAAGGATAAAATTGACAGTGGGCTCATGCAGGCTCATAAACATATTTTTACATTACCATGAGGGAAAATAGTGTCACCAATACAACTGATACGTCGAAAAAGCCTTCACTTTTGAATAGATAAGAGGCAAAGCTTCATTTCATTTTCAGGGGAATACCAAAACATTTTTATGTATTAGCTACACAAACTACACCATCACTGAAATACACTGTACTAGAGCAACTCTGGGTCTTAGGGCGTATGTGCCCCAATGTACAATAGCACAAACAACGCCAACATTTGAAGGTTATATTGACACCGGGGTACTCAAACATAGGCTTTCATTTCATTTGCGTGGATGCTTGGTCTTGTGAGATCGGTTTGGCTGACCTGCCACACATTTAGCTCGCTTGACAACAATGGCATTAAGATTACAAAAGCAGCACTAGTATTAAAAGAAAACGGTGGAAACATTTAAAGCACATTACAGAATTGAAGCTATTGCAACAATAAAGCCAGTTAAAAAGGAAACAAGCAGAGGTAGATGCACAATAAATAGGAATGACAATGTAGGTGTGAAAAGCCGTGTACAACTGTGGTTGCAGAGAACGAAAAGGAGTGGCCCTGGTGTGTTAACACAAACAGTAGTTGCTGTGGGTTTGTATAGTTGTTCAAATCCAACGAACAGAAACTTTCAAGTTGAAAATAATGGCTGCCTGGCAATTTTGCCCGAGAATTTAATATACTGCACTTGCTAATCAGAAGCTTCTTGACAAGTCTGTTCTACTGGCGGTTTGCATCCCTCCACTTACACAGCCTGCAGACAACTCACTAAACTGGATGTATTTTTGATTTTTTAATTAAGTAAAATTGTGATCTATTATTCCAGGTCAATTGAAGTTTCTTCACATGGCCTAAATATTTCTTTTCTTTTTGTTTTTACTATTCCCCATTGTATCCCCGCCAACTGTCTTTATGTTTTTTTTTTTATTTGACCATTAAAAACACCAAAAAGAAAAAGCTTAAAAATATTCCCAAGCCATTTACACGAAGCTGAGGTGAAAAGGGTGGAGTGTTAGTAAAGACAGAATGTGCTGAAGGCTTATGGAAAGATCAAATACTGGACCTGTATCACCTGCGGTGGGAAGCAGCAATGAAATTTTACCAGGATTTAGCACATCTCTTCCAACATGTCACATTAAGTTTTTCCATTGCTGTAAAATGTTTCATACTTACAGTGGAAGAAGTTATGTTTCTAACCAAATGACACACACACACACACACACACACACACACACACAGTAAGTAATCCTATTAAAAACAAGCAGCCTTGTTAAAAGTCATGACAGGAATAACTGCAACACATATGCTGCTCAACGTTATGTATATTTGTCAATTCAACGTTGTCTCAAGAAACGGTATTTGACCTCCAGGAGGCAAATCTACTGTAGGACAGAGAGTAGTAGCTTCTGACAAACACAGTGTTGGCTTTGACTCTTCACATGCACATTAATGGCAATAGGAACAAAACTGGTATTATTATGAGGGTACAACTGAAGCAAAGCAAGTATCAAAAATAAAGTGTGAGCCACACAGTACAAATAAACAGTTTTACCTTCAGTCACATCTTTACAACATTAAGACACTAAGTTAAGGATGGAATGGTAGACATGTTTTTACTGGGAGGCAAAAATCGAAATGGGGAGTTGTAATCATGCTTTCAACTGCCAAAATAAAGGAAACATCAACAGTGTTAGTACTATAACTTCAGTACAATATACAGAACTACAGTATGGTGATCACAGCAGAACACATTTGTATTAACTGACATTTGCCTTGTTGATCTCTGAGGAAAAATACACCCAATATTCCAAAAAAGATTTAGTATTTATCATTTACTGTTTGGATTCCCTTGTTTTGGCAGTTAGCAAAAAATGATGAATGACTGCGGTTTGTTGTGAGGATGAAGCAGAGTTGCTAAGTGTTAGAGCAGGTCAATTCTTCAGCACAGCATCGTACATCTGATAGACGTACTGAGAAACCTCAGGGGCCCGACATTTGAGAGACAGCTGTGGAAACGAAGAGAGGACAGAGAGTTACTTACAACGGGAGACACCTTCACTCATACATACTATCGAAAAGACGCTGTTTTAAGATAAAAGTCAATTCTGTCTTTAAATTACTTAGACTGCACAGCTGATGAATGCATAGTCATGAAGGCTATCGCACAATTGAATAGCTGAATGAGAGAAAAATGTCAATATTTCATTCAAAATGATACTAAGTTTGCATCAGACTGCACATTTTACTCCTGTGAGCGTTTGTGAAATGTCACTCTGATCTAGTGCTCGCCTTGTTTTCCTATCAGTAAAAAAGGGACTTGATTCTCTTTGTCAACACAAAATGGAGAAAATTTGCAAGTCATTCCAAACAGATAATCACGACAGCAAATCATCCAAAAAGTTATGAGAGGATGCATTTTGGATTTGCCATTCATTCAACACAAAAATGGAGTGAGTAAACTGCAGCATTTTTAGGTAGTTACCAAATTGAATAAAATTGATCATTGCTCTGGATTACTTATTGCTTAGCGTAGAAACAATTATTACAGGCTGATGCATAGTGGTTACTATAGTATTTCTACTTTCACGTAACACGGAATTAAAGCTGAACCAATTAGTCAATTGGAAGAAAAATAATAAATAAAATGCTTCAGAATCTGGATCCCCCTCTTCAATCTGAAGATTTGCTGCTTTTATATCACTGTCAACTGAATGTCTTTGGATTTTGGATGAAACATGAGACATTTTGAGGATTAAAATCTATTTTACATGAAAAAGTCCTCAAATATAAAATATATGCATAGAAAATCTAAATACCTACTTTATCACAGAGACACACCTACATCTACGACACAAAAGTACTTCCCCACCCCACACACAACCACTAACTAACTAACAGCCTTTGGGTAGTTTTCCTATTGATAATTATAGACAGTTAGTGTTTATCCAACACTGATGGCCACAGACTAAAATTTTCAAAATACTTTGGTAGAGTTCACAATAACAGACACACACTAGTGTTGGGTACTATTGTATGATTTCTTATAATTATAAATCACAACAAACACAATGTGTGAAACAGCTACAAACGTATTAAACATGATCAATGATCCCTTTCTAACCAACTGACAGAGGTCTGCAGTAAACCTTGTGTCACCTGGAATATAATATTATGAGGCCAAACACAGAATCACTACACATTAATGGCTGGTTGTTTTCCCACAAACTATGTGCAAATAATTGAACATCAAACAAACAAAGCACAGCTGAAGGCTGTCATAGTAAAAACTGATTGTTGAATACTGTACCGTGTAGTTGGGGTTGCCAGGCTGAATGCGGAGCTCAGCCAAGATCCAGATGCCATTGGTTAGCTTGAGGGACTGGTAGAGCATATCCTGGCCTTCTACATTTCTCTTGGCGATGGTGTAGATGTTGTTATTCTGTAGCTTCCCTGATACTGTGTCTGCAATACCAGAATCAAGGGCAAGTAAGTAACACACCATGCCACTTGGTGCTACCGTCTAATTACTGAACAAAAAGAAACGACATGAAACACACACACACACACACACACACACACACACACACACACGGCTGTAATCACTACTGGAACCGTCATAACTATAGGCGCTAACACTAATGCACATGACATAATGCAAACTCTACAGCTGGCAAAGGGCTTATGGTAAATTAGCTCTATGAGGATTTTAATGAAGTGTGACTGGCACCCTTCAGACGAGGTATTCTACAACACTAGACCATGATAAGAAAAACCACCGTGGGTTATTAGCCTTCCTGTTGCCAGGATAATAGTGGCACAATTATGGGCAACTTCTAAAAGTAAAGAAGTTGAAACAGTCCTTTAGGTACAAAGGTAGAAGAAATGTTGAAGTATCCCAAGAGAGGCATGTGGGTGGAAAAAGAAAACAGACAAAAGGGTAAGATCTTTGGATGGTTGTCAGTCCAGACGTGATTTCTGATGACATTTCCTTAAAGTGATACTGAGGCCAGTGCTGGGATGAGCATATTTGTTTTCAACGTCAAGCTGAAGACTGCTGTGGGATCAAAAGTGGACAATGGGTTCGTTGTAGCAGTGTAGGGTGAACATTTCTGTCCTAAATTCAGAATTATCAATGCTGCATGAGGAAGACCACCGAGCTCTAAATGTGTTGCCCACTCAACCACATGTTTAGTAAAGCCACTCTGATTGATAAATAATGTCATGTTTTGCCAGCGAGGAACTTTCTATTGCTTTATGTTGTCTCCTGTTGTCTTTAGCCCGTCATCTTTGTGCAGGCTTGCTGCCTTGGCAAACTCATCATAATCAAATCTGTTTTAAAAGAACAAGACATTAAAAAAAACAAAAATGCTACATGACTGAGGGAAATTTATTCACGAACATGTTTACCTGCATTTAGGTGGCACTCCTTTATCTGGTACTGTAGCTCATTCTCATTGGGGATGTCTTTCCAGGTAGCCAGGAACACCTGTCGCTCTGAAGAAGGAAAAAATCCCAAAACAAACTTATCAACATGATGTGGGAGCTGAGAATTCATTTCCACACAGAGAATCACTACACATTATTGGCTGGTTGATAAATACATAAGAAAATAATGGCCATTCTTTTTGCTTATGGTGCTTAGTACTTACTTGGTGCTTAGAGTCTTAAACTCTACAGTATATATATTTTATAAACCAATGTGAGAACTATATGAATAAATATGTATTTTCCAGTTAATATTTTATTCCTGCTTCAGTGGTTGTGAAAGATATTATTTACCACTGATGTAAGCGTGTGAAGAAATGTGATGTTGTAACAATCATACCCATTTTTCCATCTTCAACAAAGAATATGTTGAGAGGGATAAGTACGCTGAAGTAGAAGACATCGATGCTGTTCTTCACAGCCACCTGTGTACAAATAAACAAAAGAGAACGTGGGTTTGACATTAGATGAATTGGGTATAACAAGCAGTGTTCCAACGCTCCTTGTTCTCGTCATGCTTGTTTTGTAAGGCTGAGATGCGCCGAGCTGTAAATTATCGTCAAAAGCAATGCTTAAATTTCATATCAATGTCTCTGTCCACTTCGCACAAAAACTGCTTTGTAAATTCGAACAGTAGAGTAGGGAAAACATGGTAGGGGAAACACTGGGGCGTATTTGTTTGGCAGCAGAGTTCAAATATCAACAATCCTTCTGCAGAATCACTTAATCTCCCTTTAAGTACTCTGTACCTTCCTTCACCTCCACCTATTTTGAAAGGAATAAACAGCAAATTTTTTTCTGTACCTTTTAATTGTGTTTTCAGATGTCTGATGAGCGAGTGCTTCTGTACCTGCAGATTATTAAGTGGGTCCATTTTCATGACTGGCCCAACGGTGTTGATCGGCAAAGAGACCTCAATACTCTGGCTGGGCATCAGCGGAGTGTGAATGGGCAAAGGACTGGTAGGGATCATCCCAAAACTACATGTAGGAAACAAACCAACAAAAAAATTAAACATCTGTGACATTCAGTTCCAGTATTAAATTACAATATATGCACTTAGTTGTCAATTTATGAGGTACGAGCTAAAACAAAATCAGTCTAATACAGCAGCTTTATTGTTTCAGAGTGATGATGATTTAACTTCAGGGTAATTATGTTGTAGCTGAACACAGCGACTCATCTCACTGACCTGTTCTTGTTGAACTGGACAGCGAAGTCGGTCATGTGCTGCAGGGCCTTGTTTGTGAAGGTCATGTCCATGTACATGTGACCCTGGCGGCGAGAGAAGGTGCCAGAGATCTCCAGTCCCTTAGCTTTCACTGCAGGCAGCCAAACCTGGTGAAAAGGTACCAGTTTAATTAATTCTATAGATGCTAATAGTAGTTTTTTTAACTACATGTAGGTACATTGCCTGACCATGAAAGGTCTCACATTTCCATGAAAGTGTTCAGACATTAGCACTGCGTGAAAAAAATGCAGTCACCCCATTGATGTCAATGCCACCACAAAAATGCTTTTCCAGCAATAAAAAATATAAAATAAAACTTCTGCTACATCACAATGCAATACTGCAAACTGTGAAGGACAACCAAATACATGCAAGTGTACACGCCTGGAAAAATGACTTAACTAACAGTAACAGTATAACACCATATTCTACCTTTGAATCATCACAACACAGGACAACATTATTGTCACCGTCATCTTTCCGGAGTTTTAAGTCAAAGTTTTAATGTCAGTCTTTAAGTCTCATATTATTACTGTATAAAACACAACTCAGTCTGGTCCACAATATACTCAAACAACAATGAAACAACTAGTAAATGTCTTTTTATTGACTCACCACATACTACTGCTGTAGTGTTACGTTATGCAAAAGTGAATCCTGAACAGTGAAATGATTACATTATATTACAGCTCAGGAAATTAGACTGAAATTAGTAGCGATTTTGAAAAAGTATAAAATAACTCACTGCTTTTGGGGCTACATAGCCCCCAGTGGTAATGGCCATGCCTGTGGAAAGCTCAAACAAGTCGTTGAGGCCGCTGCTGACAGCTGGAGGCGCTGGTGTAGGTGACGGAGCAAAAGTACTGGGGACAGATGAGGGGATGAAGTTCTGTCCCACCTAAAGCGATCACAACAAAAACACACAATCTAAGTAATTGTAATTTTAGTAAACATCATTGGCAACTTGACAATTTTCTATAAATCTACAAAGAGAATCACACAGACAGGCTGAAGTTATGCCAGAGGAAGAAACAATTAATAAAACTCTCCAGTGTTTATGTGGAAAAAAACATTTGAATGTGTAAATTTGATTATTTGATTTACCAAAGTCTTTATGAAAAAAAGTGTGAACAACCTGTGGTTTTGTGTGTTTTAGCCCATTTATTACAAAGCTATAATGATCATACCATTTTGTTTTAGATTTTTGAAGGTTATGACTGCAGCCTTTTCAGTCAGCACTTGCAAAAATAACAAAAGCTGACATTAAGTTCATTGTGTTGGATATTTAACTCAAGCAAATTTCAAGTAATAATAGTAGTAAGTAACCAAATATGTTGGGGGGAAAAAGCGCAAAAAAAACTATCTACTATGGTACACTTAAATACTTTCTAGTTGAGTCTAGAGTTGACAATGCAAATATACACGAAAAGTAGTAACTAACTTTGTTCGGAAAAACATCTTGCAAGCTCAGGTTTAAAAAAATAAATAAAAAAACAAACAAAAAAAAAACCATTGAATCCACAATCGATTCAGCCTTTTCAGATAAGTTCTGGAATAGGTGTGGAAAATACCGTTCATTTTGAATTTTCTACGGCTCTGATTCGCAGCTCTCACTAGCTTCTACTACATAGCAACTATGACCGAGGCTCATCAGTAAAGTCTTTAGAGCCATAGCCATGACAAGATGAAGGGGAAAAAAATGTGATTTCTCAGAGTTTAAATAATTAAAACTGGTAGCCACAACGTAAACCTACTGTCCAGGATTGTTACAAATGGCAAGTTGGGAGAAAATACTTTTGAACCAGCAGCTTCTCCATTCAGGTGTACAAAAGATTTATCTTTAAGTCCAAGCGAAGGATAAAACTTTCAAACTAAAGCACGTTCATACAAGGCCTATCTAAACAAAGATGACTGCTAGTGAAACTTGTCGGATGGTTCTTTTCAGCCAGAAAATGGGCTAAAACATGCAAAACATCCGTGTGGTCTTCTAACTGAAAATGTATGAGTGTAAGACAGAGAAGCCAGGTTTAAAAAACGTGGTGAAAACTTGAAGAAGCTGGTTTGAGAGTGTGGTGGGTTTAATTAGAGAGCATGCAAACAGGTAGACAGCCAAACAGAAGGGCTGGACTTACAGCTGGACTTCCCCCAACACCTCCGCCCAGGTCTCCCCCCAGCTACAGGAGAGAAGAGAGGCCCCCAAAGTCAGCATCCAAACATCATAGACAGATCGAACACACAAACAAAGACAGAGACAAAGACTTTTTAGCAGCTGCAAACTATTAAGAGGTGCCCTCACCTTCTGGGAAAGTAGCAACTCTGCATGGTATGTTAGACATTAAAAAAAGATATTAAAATCTGCAAGAATATTATCAAGAAGTCCAGTTATTCCAGCGGCTTGGAGAAATGGAAAAGTGACTATTAACATAGGAAAAATACAGCAACTGACAGAGATTTTTGATGGAAAAAATAATTGTGTTTATTAGGGCTGACCCCAAATAGTCGAAGATTCGATGCATCGATGGGCGGAACCTGATTCGACTGTCAATCTCACAGTCGAAGCTTCACAACGACACAAGGATCATGCCATTTTGAAGATATTGGGAAGCTCAAAGTCTGATTTTACATAGAACTACCAGTTTTCTCCCAATAAGTTAATATACAGCATATTACAATATACATTTCAACGTTTAATGTTGTAAATAAACATGTTAAAAGAAAAAAAAATTCCAATAAATGTTTTTAACGTGCGTAAATAAATCCAAAATTGTAACCCTACCCCTGGGTCGTCAGTGCGCATGTGTAGGCGTAGCGTGAATGTGCGTAGTGGCAGGAGGAACACTTGCTGAAGAGATGGAGCCACAGCTTCACCAGTGTTGTGCAGAGTTGTCCGCACCTCGCGGGACTTTCAGATAATTTATCACAATTTATGAACCACACAAAGAATATTATAGTTTTTCGAGAGAGAGAGAGAGAGAAATTGCCGCGCACAAAAACACACATGATTCGACTATAGGCAGGACTTGATGATTCTGATTCAACTATGTAAATCCTTAGTCGGGGACAGCCCTAGTGTTTATTAATATGTTAATGTACTAAATTTATCTTTGAAGTTTATGTTGCATTACAACTCATGCAGCAAGGGCAAAAAACATTATTTAACAATTTAAATACACACATAAAAGCATACCTGCATGAACATTGTAACCCCAAGAAAACATCTGCGCTATTTCATTGGCAAAAATAAGAAATTTGCTATTTTATGATAAAAGTGTTGAATGATCTTTCCATTCATGGTTAGAGTCTATGGGTTGTTTTTAATGGAGCTAAGTACACGCAAGCCAATATTTCAGAATATGCCACTTTCTTAGGGATAAAAGAGGAACTTTTGCCCAACTGCTGATTTATAGACTATAGATATTTTTTTTTAAAAACAGACTGCATAGGCTCTCTCCTCTTTTATTTGATGGCTGCCTGTGAGTCAGCATCACACAATTTTATCAGCTTGTGTTGACCGTGGACCAGCCTCGCAAATAATCAGGACCAGTAAACTAGTACTTTTCTAACTTCCCTACTCTGTCTGTTAAACTCACTGGTTCCTAGTGAGGGATTTAAATATCAGGCATGCAAACTGGTAAAAAAGGTGAGAAGAATACACAAGCAGATAAACACACAGAGACGGTGTCAGAGGGGTCTGTTTAAGCTTATATGTTTGTATGGATAACTTGCAATTTTGTACTGCAACAAGAGAAAGATACGGACATGCAACGGCCACACTTTGTGTTGAAAAGCGTTGGGGACTTAAGGGCTCAGATTAGGGCTATGACGATACTGAGCTCACAAGAGGAGATGATACACAATATTGGTGTCACAAGAACAAGACAAGAAGATAGTTTAACACTACTTTATAGATAAAAAACTTGATGCTGAAATCTATGAGTTGGGGCAGTCTGGGGGTACTTCCCCCTGAAAATTTTGAGCATTAAACATTTAATTTCCTGCATTCTGGTGAAATTGTTTGCCCCAATGTTTTGATTTATGTAAACAAAATTCAGGTGGCAGGCGACAATTGAAAATCCAAAAATATAAGAGAATGGAAAAAGAAACTGTCAAGAATTTGTTACAGTTACTGACAGGTGCTGCATGTTTTGGGGTCATTTTATAATTAGTAGCTTGATTTTTGTTCTTAAGTTAAATAAATGAATAAGTGCAAATTAACTTTCTCAAATCCTTTTCATTCATTATTTAACATTTCTTGTTGCAAGCTATTCAGAAAAGTGGTGGGTACATGTCCCCAGTGTAAACAACACCAATATCGACACATTTTTCTCCTGTTGACTTTAGCCTTCCTTACATGTAGCCTACTGTTCTGCCTCTGGTCTCCATAAATATACAATTACCTTAGCTAACATTAATGGTTAATAAAAGCAGGCTAAATTATAAAATTGTTAACATTACTGTATCTGACAGAACAGTTAATATTGAAAGCTAGTTTACTTATGTCTTACATCAGGCTTGCTTTCCGACCGTTTCAGCAGTAACGGCCTAACATGTTCAGCTGTCAGACTCTGCAGTGTAGCGGACTTGAAAAAAGACCCACCCTACTCTGCCTCTGATTGGCTGTCACGTTTAGCCAGTAGGCGAGACGATTGGTTAGGCATATGTAGCTGTAAATTTGCAAAGCTCACGCTAGAGTGGAGAGTAGATATAACCATAACTGACCGACGACCTCTTGCAACAAAATATTTTCTCATCTTATCTGCGCAACACACGTAGGTGACACATTTTGGTTTCAAAACGGTGAATTTTGCCGAAAGGTGAGGAGTTTGAATGCCTGAAATATGTAAAACTGGGTCACAAATTGACATTTTTATTTTTATTTAAAAAATGCTGAATGGGGATTTAGAAATGATGTGTGTATGTCAAGCGACAGATATAAATGTGTGTTAATTACAGCTGTAGAGATTTTGTGGGGTGAGTGGCTGTAATAAACTTATTATCCTTTGTACTCCTCATGCCAAACCATTATTCAAGGTAAGCAGACGCATTGGTACAAAAAACAAGGAAGCATAGAAAGCTGATTGGGTCTTCAGCAAAGTTTAGCCAATTCCTGCACTCTATAGCAAAATGAATGTGTTTGTGTGATTTCAAGCTCACCAAGCTGTCCAGGCCTCCTCCCAGAAGGTCCACTGCACCCATCTGCATGGAGGAGACCTGGGGCACATTGACTGGAGGGCCCAGGTCCAGGTTCAGCAGATCACCCAGCAGGTCACCCTGACTGGGAATTACATGTGGCTGGTCCATGGCAGCTGCCGGCCCACTGCTCACTGGGCTCTCGCCTGTATCAATGCTGTCATTGGAAAAGAAACAGTAGTACTGGTAAGGGAAAGTATTTGCAGAAATCCATCACCAACACAAATGTGGTAAAAACTTAAATTCAAAAGCTGATGATACACGGGGCAACTTTTTGAGCAATGTTGCTGGGCAACCTGACTATGTTTTGAACGGATAGCGGCGGTGCGGGGCAGGTGGAAGAGTGGTGGGGGAAGGAGATTACAATAGTAAGCTTTACTCATTACGATTGATGGCAACGTTGCCCTGCACGATTGCTCTAAAAGTTGCTCTGTGTATTATCAGTGTCAGAGTCATGCAAGTATAATCAAAGGGCACACAACTGCCAGCAGAAAAGCTGAAATGTGGGTCCACCACGATGTGCACAGTGTGTCTGACCTGCTGTGCTGCACAGGAAGGTGTTTCCGGTGGACTCCGTGGCTGCCCTCAACAAACGCACTGGGGGGTTTGTGATAGACTGAAGCCAGGGAGCCAATGTGGCAGATGAGCTCGTCCAGGAGGGTGGGCTCAATGAGGTCCGTCTCCTCTGAGATCAGGGGCTTTTCTGACAACACCACCTCCTTGGCTGTCACTGGGTCAGTGGACAACAGGCGCCAATAAATATAGCCCCTGTCACGCAGATCAGGGTTGTCAGAGTCCTGCAGAGGAGCAGAGAGTTCATCATGTGCTGAAAAGTTTCCCATTGCATTTATTTAGGGTTAGAATTAGATCATGCGGACCCCAGTTGGATCAGCTGTTACTATGATGGTAGCTAACAGAGGTCCAACTTAACTAAACAAGCAATTGTCAATTGTATAAAAATAGTAAACAATACTTTGATATGTAACAGAAAGTGATGCCTTTCAGATGTCAGACTGTATGAGCTGAGCAAAAACAAACCCCAGATATTTACAGGACTGCGTAAGAGCAGAAAAATGGCAACATAATCCAGCAGTGAAGAAATAAATCATCAAAATCAGAATCGGACTCAGTGCAACATGCATTTCTTTCAGAATAAAAGACAACATTCACCTGAGTGGCCAGACTGAGCACCTGCTGCACCAACTCCTGAGTCTCTGATGGCTTCTTAAGGAACAGCTTTACGATGGCAGTCAGCAGAGTGAGCTGCACCTGTAAATCAAAGCACACATGGTTATATTATGGTCAAAGCCACTCAAAATCAATTTTTTATCCTCACGGTGGAAAGTTGAAATAAGTACAGAAATAGCCAAACAAGGCAAAGCGTGATCATGTCCACACTGTTACGGTTGCCATGAAGGCCTTGTTGGATCCACATAGAAACAGCTGACAGCTTACAGAATCAACAACAATGTACACAGAAAATCCACTGCTCCAATGTTTGCTCAACAAGGACAGAAATGGTTTATGTCACTGGTACTGGTAGGTTGCATTCTGGGCATGGTTTTAAAAAAATGCCAGTTTACAGACCACCTTTGTTCAACTTTGACCAACCCTACTACTTATTACCATAATATATTTAATAATAATAATAATAATAATAATCTGGCTAAACTGTTGGATTATTTACAACCTGTCTGAAAGTCTGACTGCTCGTGTCTCTTGCCTCGTCAAGACAACCCCAATCATCTGGTCTTCCTAAATCTCATCCTTTCAATACGAACTCAGAAGATGGATGTATTATATTGGATAAGCTGTCAAAACTATAATATATACACTACAATATATTTTAAATCTGTGTAAAACATATACCGCTACAAAATGAGCCTTTTAGGACAGCTGTGGAATTTCCAAAACAGAGTAACTTGGTGAACTTGATGTTTAAGATTCTGTATGTACAAAATTCAAGTGCACCTCAGTTAATTGCCAGTGAAAAACCTGCCATGTGCTTTTATTTTTGATGAACCCACCTGGGTGCTCTCATCATGGAAGCCTTCGAGGAAGCTCTCCAGCAACTCGTCGGCGTTGTCGATCCTCTCTGCGTACTCGCCAACAATCCAGATCATGGCAGCACGAGCATCAGGCTCGTCCAGAGAGTCCAGATTCTCACACAGTGTGGCAATGATGCTTTCATACCTGAAAAACACCAGTAAATTCTGCAGTCAGACTGAAGCTTTACAAGCAGCTTACATCTTCAATGTACAATGTATACTAAATATAGCGATTAGAGACACCCATGGATGGACTATGTCAACTAACAATGTTTTGTCAAAGGACTGTTAGTTAATTGTGGTTATTTGTTACGCAACTCTGAAAAGTTCAGTGGGAAACATACTTGTTGGGGTACTTGCGGAAGATGTCTCTGATGACTACAATAGCCTCCTGAACCACGTAGTTGACCTTGGTCTGGATCAGGTCCAGCAGGGTGCTGACACAGCGCTCAGCTGATTGCTAGAGAGGAACAGAACAAAGGCACCATGTCACCAATACTCAGGGGAAAAGGTCATAATAACTCATAAAGCAACTTATCGCTTACATTTGTTTGCAGTGGCCCGAAGTATCGCTAAATACAGAACAATTTGAATTACACCAAATCGGAATGAGGTGAGAAAATTAATAAACTAAACTGCTAAACAGATTCGGTCAGATTTCTGTTGCATGCAATTAAGATGGATTATAAAAGTTGAAGCTACAACCGTTGCTTAAGTGAATAAAAATTCTTGTGTAACACACATGAGAAGACTTGAGGGTAGAGTTCGGCAATATGAGCATTTCTTACCTCCACTTTGATGGCACAGCGTCCAATGGCTCGTACAGCCTTGCGTACAAAGTCAACATCCACCTCCGTGGCGTATTCCTTCAGTTCAGCCAGCACCTAAAAGTGAAAAGTGCAGTGAAATATACTGTATGTGTGCACAATACAACTCCACACACATATTTACCAGTTTATTTTTAGTTGTGATTAAATTCCATTGATTTTGTTCCAGTCTGTCAAAATGATGCATTTTAGCTTGACCTTTTATTAACAATGGACAACATGATTTGAACAAACAGTTAATATATTAATCTAGTTCACCTTAATGCATATACAAAACTTACTGCATATACAAAAAGCACAATACTGAAAACAAATATTGGTTTTTTTGAGTCCTAAAAGGCCAAATACCATACTGAAATTCAATATATTTCACTCCATCCAATCACACATGAAAAATACATCCTCTATGCAGATACCTAGAAAGAACATTTGTTGCTACAAACCATAATTGTTAAAGAAAGTATTTGTGTTTCATATAAGGTACCTGGGCAATGTTGGCCTGAGAGGCCAAGCGGATCATGATGTCCAGCTTCTCCAGTTTCACATAGATAGGGTCGTTGTACTTGACGAAGAACACCTTGATCTCCTGCTTCAGGATCTCAGGCCTGCAGACAAGCAGATCATTACACATTAGACTGTGGGAAGACCTGATCCAGAAGAAACGAGAGGATCAGAGGAATTTGGGTGTGATTGTACTCACTATGAACTACATCTGAAAAACAGGGAGTAATATTCTATTTGAGGACATTTACACATTCACAAACGGCAGATATTCTTTTTAAATGGGGCCACTACCGGCTCATACTGTAAGAGAGCGTTGTATTATGGGTTACCCTCATGCTGCTAGGGTTACAAATTCCTACCTACGTGTCTGCTGACCAAGCCCAATATACTAAATAAATATCAGTTAGAAGGTGGTAGCAAAACATGCGCAGTCAGAGAAAAATGCTTGAGCATGTGTGAATATTTCACAAAAACATATATTAAAGGAATGCCAAATTTCAGAGATGTTATTTAGTTGTAACCTCAGGAAATCACCAAACAGCTGAATCCACTGGGCAATGATGATTTCTTTTTTACTACGTCTTGTCTACTAACTGTTTCAAATGTGATTTTTTATTTTTAATTACTTATTGTAGTTTCATTCACACATAATGTTTAAAACATGTTAAAATGGCATATATCCCTACATTTTTCTTCAAATATAATTCAAATAAAAGTATTTAAAAAAGTATTTAAACCAACACAGTATATAATGGGTAGTAGCGATATGAAATTTGCTGCAGGGGAAAATCCAGCACACCTTTTCTGGACAATGAGATTGATGTTCCTCAGGGCCACATACTGGACCTCAGGCTCTCCAGAGAGCAAGGTGACCAGTGGTGGGGATAACTTCTTCAGCAACGTGTTGTAGTAGTCTGAGTCCTTGGGCAGCAGCTCCAAGAACTTCATCAGCACCTTGACTGCTGACAGCACCACGGCTGAGTTGGCGTGAGACAACCGGGGAGTAACACGCTCACAGATGCTTTGAATGGGAGGGAGGGAGGGACAGGTGAGTCAGTAATGAAAATGAAGGGAACATTAATCCTGAATAAAGTGAGTCATCATTTAAAAAAGGAAGAGTGGTGTAGTGGTTACGTAATACTACTTCTTATGCATGTTTTTGGGGCATCTTCCTGTTTATGGGTTAAGATGCTGACCATGAACCACAGCATCCCTAGTTCGAGTCTAGCTGGGGACTTTAGTTGCATCTCTCTGTCTTCTCTCTACTGGTGCTATCTAATATGGGCATTAAATTCCTAAAAAATCTTTAAAAAAAGAAACGAAATCTATATTTTTTTCAGCTCCTCCTAGTTTCCCAAACACAACATAATTACACCTTATTATCTACAGTATCAAGCTTTTCCATAAGTTCCCTAACAAAGTGAATCTTTTGTAAAGAAAAAATCTGAAGCTGCATATAGCACTCCTGTGTCCTTGTTTAATTAAACTAAAATAAATCAATAAGCAGAGTGGCTCACACTGACTAATATAACAACCTAAGTAGCTGTTAAATAAAATATTATTAAATTCTCCGCAGGGAGAACAGCAACCAGCAGTCGTCTCTTTCGTCTACCTTTGGGCCTCGCGCTCATCCTTGGGGTTGTAGTTGGACAAGCAGTCCAGGATGAAGATCTGTCCCCACTCTGTGCACTCGTTGAGGGCCGTCAGCAGCTTGTTGATGTTCTGGGGATTGAGGTCCAGCAGGTTGCTGTTGGGGTGAGACTCGCTAATCTCGGACAGGGCAGCAACTGCATTGGCCACAACCTAAAGGACAGAGGTGTTATGTTAGGAGAACTTTAAACAGGGTAACTCTGTGGCTATAACTCCATTTGGATTTCATCAACTTCACTGTAAATCAACATACCTTTAAGGGTCACACTTTTAAAATTATGCAATTGGTTAAAATGTATCTTTAAATGATGGAGACAATTCTCACATGAATTATTTATTTTAGTGGAGGAAAAGATAATTATTCAACAGAATATACTACTTACTTTTATAACTTAACCTTTTTAAAATTTGTATTAAAAATAATAATCTTCAGGCAAAAAGAGCAGAGGTACTGCATTACAGAGTAAAGGTTGTGTGTTTAATGAGTGAAGCTACTCTACTTCTGTTGTCGAATAGTAACTAAACTGATCACGATCCGTTAGTGACTGATGGAACGATCACATCGTAAGTTCGCTTTGCATTAATTAAGTAGAGCAGCACAACGCAAAGTCGAGGAATAAAAAGCTTTTGAATTTTGAAATTGCAAAAATATACAGACAAATGAGCCAATCATACATATATGCAGTTGGGGATGTGTGAGAATGAGGTACATATGTGACTGTGGTTCAAGGAATTCTGTGTGAGCATCAAAGCTGCATATAGGTATTACATACAGTCTCTGGTGGTCAGCGAGAAGGAAACTGAAACTCACCGCATATGCAAGCAGAGGAGCCCCATGCTGATTTTAAAAATGATAACACGTTTAAAGCTATACATTGACCTGTCATCTAAAAATGCTATGATTTATGCATTTTAGTTCAAATGCTCATTGATTTACTTTTACACTGTTACCACAATCTGGATGATTGGCAAACTCAAAATTCACAGACAAATTACAAGTATTATAAGAAATCCAGCATTTTAACCGCAGTAAAGTATATGAACACAGATCTACTAATGTTAAAATAAGAGTCGATCTGGTCCATTTCTTGCTTTATTCTTATTTAAGCTCGGCACAAGCCGTATTGGGTAAAACTTGTATCTAGCTAGTGATATACAACATATACGGAGCCTGACCGATTTATCGTTTAGCAGATGTTATCGGCTGATATAAGCTACTTGCAGATACATCTGCATCGGCGTTTATAACAGCCGATATGACTATTAAAAAAGATAAACAGAGAGTCAGATCCTTCGCTCATGTCATGAGTGTTGCATAGTTTGCCCACTAGAGGGCACGCTGCAGCTCCTGTGTTCAAAACACTGCAGCAGCAAGAGTTCCCAGTGTGTTAGTCATTTGTCAGGTCAAACTCCGTGACTTAAATAATAATAAAAGATGCCTCATCACTTCCCCTCTTACCAGACCAGACTTCCTAACCCTTCCGTTTTTCACTTCCTCTCCGAGCAGTGTGTTTGATAGGTGAGTGGTGGTTACGCTGCTGACAAACATGATTGTAAATTTATTTTTGAAACAGTTCTAGCTAATGGTCCCCTTATTTCTCTCTAATTCATTACTTGTAAATATTCTCAAAACATCACTTAACAGCAGTTCACGCTGCCTGTTGCTAAAGTAGCCACAAAGCTGGCTAATGCCACATTTATCAGTAGAGGAGCGCTAACTTTAATGAGCGGTGAACAATGAACTACATTGTTTAACGTATTCTAAATATATCTGCGAGGCGCTTGTCTTACAGTCGGTACGTCTGAAATGAGAGGTTATCTATCTATAAACCAGATGTGAATATGCTACATAGAAGAAAGTAGTAATTGTGGCAGATTATATTTAAGGTATTAACTATATTTTATATTTTTTTTCAGGGGAGCCCTGTTTATCATTAATATTATAGCAGTCACATGAGATTTGATATCTTATTATTAGTAGTCGTAGTAGTATATTGGTATTTTTAATAGTTTCTGTTTTGCTGGTCCCCACATACATACACTATTTAATTTAATGTTCATTAGTAATAGTACACCATAATTTATAACAAATCTGATATTTTTTAAATGTTTTCTGTAGTATTATACATTTGACTCTTATTTATCAAACATATTTTGTTGTACTTTTGCTCAAAGTACTATTTCTAACAAAAAAAAACATTTTTTTTTTTATACAGCATTACGTCTTGGTATCTTGGTATGGTCTCAACATAACAAATATTAGGGATAATCTTTGTTTATGTCATGCGTTTCTTAAAATAAGGGGGGAGAAGAATATCGGCCGATATATTGAGTATATCGGATTTTAAAATCGGCAATGGACTTAAAAATCCTATATCAGTCGGGCTCTAGCATTTGTTGATAAGTGGACAACAGACATATATGCTACAATTTCAGTTAAACTGTTCCCATGACTGTCTTGGCATTAATTAAAAACCTAAGAAAATGCTCAAAAAAAAGCTCAAGTTGAAAAGAACTGACACCTACCATGGGATTTGAGTCAGCAATGAGATCTCTCAGGGAGTCCAGGAAGCCCTGGTCCTCCACCATCTGGGCATTGATGTCATGAAGTTTAGCCACACAAACAGCCGCCGTCTTCCTCACGTATGGGTCCTCATCCTTCAGGCACTTCCTTAGCGGCTCACACAGGTACTCTGTGATCTTGTCCACCCGGATGCAGCCCATGGTGCGGACGGCCAAAGCCCTGATCAGAGGGTTGGGGTCCTCACAGTCCTGGAGGGCAAGACAAGAAAAGCAGTTTTTAAATCGGATTAGACTTTATTGAGTTTCAAAAGTGAAATCTAATAACTTTCTTTGACTAAGTCAGAGTCATTCTAAGACCTTATATGTTTCCTTTGTGTATTTAACACACATTTTCAGCTGATTAATGTCGGACAGTAGTAACCAATATGTTTTCCACTGCAGCTTGACTTGATGGGTTTACAGGGGGGGAAAAAACAGCTTTAAAAAATATTCTATATATTCAATAATAACAATATAAAGTGTACATACTACCACACTCCTGACATCTCCAAAGAATGTAACTTGAAATTCATGACTTTGCTTGTCTAGAAAGCAGATATCCAAACAGCAGGACAATCAGGGCTGCAACTAACAAATATTTTCATTATTAATCTGTCAGTTATCTTCTCGATTGAGCATTTTATCCATAAAATGTCATGAAATAGTGAACTACTCAATACTCATATCAGAAGTTTACTGTCATATATGACAAAGAAAAACAAGAAATCCACACAGGTAAGAAGCTGGATCCATTAATCTATTATCAATTTTCTGCCAATCAACTGATTGATTGGAGATTATATCATAGATTTCTCTGACCTGTAGGAACCCTGTGTAGGGAAACTGTGGGAGGCACAGTCATGTCCACTTTACACCAGCTAAATTTCAAAATCCATCTTTTTGTTACCCAAGAACTAAGCTTTTTTTTTTTTTTTCTTTTTTTTTTAAACGCTCAGTTCTCGGGAAATGAATGGATGAATCTAAAAAAAGCTGCCTTCTCATTTGAGTGTGGACAGGTAAAATATAAACAGCATTTTTTTTCACAGTTTTGGATATCCTGGCAGTAATATACACATTTGAAAAATCTAATTAATTTAGGGCCTTGCCTTGACAAAGCTGTTGACGGCCATGATGGCCATGTCAGGCTGGCTCTTGGCGTAGTTCATTAAGTAGAGGTAGACCAACTTCTTCAGCTCCAGGTTGTCGGTCTGCATGCAGTTCACCACATCTGGGAACAAAGAACTGCCAGCAAAGCAAGATGACTCAGTTAGAGTTTACAGTTTGCGGCTTCAAGGCAGTTTTCATCTTGTGTTCACATTGTGAACAATGTCAGAAATATGTCACCCTATAGGCCAATGGATACTCTCTTGCAATGTGTTGTCTGGACAGTCTTTAAGTGGTGAAAAGCTCAATAATCTGAAAAGGTTCCTCATTTGTGTACTTGTCCAAAACAGTTTCCCGATTGGCCAGATTTGCAAAGGTCTGAAAATGAGCTCCAAATGCTCCACAAGCCATTTTCTCCTCATTCCTAATTCCACCACTGACTGTGTTCACCTCACTTTTCACTTTTAAGAACCTTGTGTCGTTTTGGTTCATGTTTTTTTCTTTTTTTTTGCTTGCCCAATCACAATCGATTCCAGGAACCGGTCCCCAAAGTAGGTGGACAACCGTGGAATAAAATGAAGATCTGGTCACAATGGCTACATGTTACATTATGTTTCATAAATTTCATGGGTGGACTTTTCACGTTGCAAACCTATTACATGCACAAAAAAGATAAACAATATAATGACAGGGAAAAAGTCAAAAAACATAATATGACCTCTCTAAGATTAATTCGTGCTATGATTATAATGTTATTTGCTGGACAAAGCACAGTTGATAATTTTACCGTCTGGTTTATGTCAGAGTTAAAATTTTCTGGTGTACCTGACATCCTTGCCAACAGTCATGGCAGCAATGACCTTTTTTACTGCCTCTTTTCTCTTCTCCTTCTTCTCATTGTTCAGCTCTGCCTTCAGTTCAAAGATCTCCCCTGGAAGATGAATCACACACTGAGTATCAGCAGCAGCATTGTTTGAATATAGTCAGACAGTTCAAATTAAGATTATTTTTCCCACCTTAAAGCAGCTTGCAGTGTTTATAAAAAGAAACTGTATGTTTCAGGGTTAAATAAATTCTTCACTAGACAAATTATAAATGACTTATAACAGGACAGTCCTCACTCACCTTTTTTGTTTGTTGTGAAATATTTGGAGTCCGTCATGATGGTGGGTCCTTAAGTCTGCACAGAATAAATACATTGCATAATGCCATTAGCAATATTTGAATTAATGATTCCCTTTAACCATTCCCAATTCCACATACATAATTTCTTAATACAATATCAGTTTGTTTTCTCCTCCCTCCCTGATCTGACTTTGACTTAATGATAATCAAACCACACACCATTTCCATGAAGGTCAGTCATGTCTTTTATCTGTGCTGCCTTCAACATGATCTGATGTGGCTGAAATGGCCTTTTCATTAACGTTATTATGATCTGCAATTAGTACATACAGATTCAAATTGGATTCAGAATAGAATCCAGTCCTACATAGAAAACTGGACAACAATACTGATATTGTTTTTTTGATATTGTTGATTGTATTTTCCAGTATACATTAATATTCAAATACAGATGATTGTACATTTGCAACTCCCTATATACACTCTCTTTTCTTATTAATCTATAGATCTCAACAGTACATGCTCCTTCTATGAAAACTGTCACACACACACACACACACCTGATGTTTCCCATTGATATTTTAGCTTTTTACTGAAACTGCATCAAAACAGTGAGGGAAATATGCACCAGATGAATCAGTGTTTGCTATCTGGCAGTCTGACAGAACAATTTGTGTTTGGCAGATGCCAAGAGATCTTGAATGCACAAGGCCAACTGTACAGTTAGGTGGTGATGGAATAATAGTCTGGCTCTATTTATTATAGTTTGGGCAAGGTACCTTAACGCTAAAGCACTGAATAAGAAGTTACTTTAAAGTAAAAATGCTAATTAAGCTAATTAATCAGAAAAGTATTCAAACCTCAACTCTTTTCAAGAGATTGACTAGGGTCAGTACTATATTTGAATGTTACTTTGAAGCAGATGTTCCACTGAAGACTCACTCAATGTGCCAGGCTACTGCTCATTTGTGTAAGTCATTCCATGAGCCAACCACATCACAAACTTGCTCTTTAATATACACTGATATGGTAAAGCGTGCTTCCAACTTTGTGGCAACAGTTTGGGGAGTTTCAACATGACAATGCCCCTGTGCACAAACAAATGTTCATTAAGAAATTGTTTTCCCAGTTTGGTGTGGAAGAACCTGACTGGCCTGCACCTCAACCCCATCCAACACATTTAGGGATGAACTGAACTCAGAGCCAGGTCTTATCACCCATTTTCAGTTCATGACCTCACTGATGCTGTTGTGGCTAATAGGAGCAATTACTCCCTAGAAGCAGGGTCCACAATATTGTGAAAATCCTTCCAAGAAGAGTGGATGCTGTTATAGCAGCATATAAATGACCATGGTTCTGAAATGACATTTTCAACCATTATGTATGGGTGAAATCTTCAGGTCTCCACATACTTTTGACCATGTAGTGTAGGTCAATATCAGGTTGTTTATATTTACACATTTATTAAATTAACAGTAGACTGGCTTTTGTCAACTAAGTTATGTCCAAAGGAGGTGGTATTATGACTCCAACAGGGCGCTGGTGTTTTGTAATTTAACGTTTGTGGGATGCTACACAGACATGTTACTCAAACTGCCTCTGGCAGAGTTGGCTTGCGTGAGCATTTAGGGTGTGTTTCAATTTTATTACAGGTGCTAGCTAGCTTGCGTTACACAATACATTAGCGTAAAATAAAGTTAGCTGACGTTACATCTGCTGCTGTAACGTTAACTTACAAACAACTTAACTTATCTCAACGTACATAGAACTAACGTTAGCTAACGTTACATCCTAAACAATTCGTATTTTAAGTATAACGTAACAGTTTTAGCAGTTAAATTATAGACAGCCCTAAATAAGTCGTGACATCTCCAATATTGTGATGTGTGTTGCCAAGTTAGCTTCAATTTACTCAAATAACGTTAACAGCAGATTCACTTTGCTAACGTTATAGTTAGCCTGCTCCATGCTAACGTTAAAAGCATCAGTTTAATCACGGGCGGTGATAGCTAACGTTAGCGAGCTAACAACGACTACAACTAACGTTACAACCCCAACTAGCTATGGGGTAACGTTAACCTGCACCAGCAAGCTTTGGGGTGGGGTGTGACTTGTAATGGTATAACATTAAATGTGACATCAAAACAGAAACGTGATTAGCGGCCCAGTTATCACTGCTGCTGACAGGAGCTATGATAACGTAACGTTAGCTGTGTGATTGATGAGCTACACAGCTGACTGATCGACACGAAATCACGCAAACATAGAAGTAACGGTATAGCAATGTTGAACAGTAAAATATTTAATACCTGGTTGAGTGTAGGTCAGCGGGAAATTTTTTTACGATGGGTGCAAGACGCAAGTTGGTCCCTTGCCTGGTTGGAGGAAGATGGAGAATATGGATTGTGATGGCACGTTCACCGTCATCGGAAACTGGACAACTTCCCTATTGTGTTGAGACCTTCAGACATGGATGTGACACATTCAAGAAATCCAATGGTATGAAGACGTATGCTGTTCGAGTTTATATAGTTTGGATCTGCGAATAGCATGGAAAATATGTGCACAAAGAACTGGCGTTGTGCCGAGTTCTGCATGTCTGCCGAGAATTGCATGCTCATATATTCTGAGAAGAGGTGGATGCAAATCTCGGCAGGTTGCCCTCAACATCTGTTCTGCCGAATAATGCATCTACCTCTTACGGTCCATTTTAGACTATTTGCTAAACATTGATCAAATGCGGTTATTGATGACCCTAGACGTTCATAAAATATATACTTCGAATCGTTTATCGGCACAACACCGGACATAGTACACACAGCAGGTTTTCCATGAAAATACAACGGATCTCAGCCGTGAGTGGCTACACTCCCACAATTTCCAATAGTTCTGAATGTAACATGAGAGAAAGCCTTGGATGGGAAGATGTCCTGACTGTCAGAGGTCAGCACATAAACTAAGACAATGTTTTAGCCACAATTAACTGTCTGTTTGATCCTCTTGGCCTTGGTATTTTATTTGCAGTGGTGGAAGAAATACTCTAAAATGCTGTTTACTTAAGTAAAAATATTTATAAGCCACTATATTAGAATACTCAAGTGACATGTGGCTATTCCCCGGGCAGTATTTACCTCCAAACAGTTCACACCCTGAAAACACAGTAGAAACGTTTTGACCCACAACAGGACTTAATCACTGCCAATGCCATCCCTGCCACACACCAGTATAGTAGTTTCTGTACACAAAACATATACGCCTCCTAACTGCGAATACAAAACAGATAGTGGCTATAATCAATAATCAATAGTCGTTATTGTTCATATAAAAAGTTTATATTACAGCAAATACGATGCTAATGTTTGAAATAACCAATGACGAATGAACAATTCAAATCTAAAAACAGTTTTATTTTCTTTCTATCAGTTTTCCCAAGCCTCACTGTCTGTAACTTGTGAGAGTATTTACTCAAATCTGAGACAAACATTGACTGTACATATAATACAATGCATAGTGATACCAAACTCATTTGGCATATTGGCTTTGCTCCTTATTCAGTACTCCTCCCAACATGTCTTTACAAAGTATAAATACCAATCAGACACTTTTCTTCTCTCTGACTCGTTACATTAGACCATAGTCCTGTTGATAGGAAAACACAGTAAATGTGCAATATTTTAAATGACAACTTTTACTTGCTGGTAATGTCACCCCAAAATAGTTTTTTCCTAAGCCATTTGGCTTAAAAAAATATATATTTTACAAAATGACAGTCCACCATTTCTCACGCCTACGCAGAGGATTCGATCCTGTGTTGGGACGTGGTGTTGATGAGGTCTTTGGGAAGACTTTCTCTGGCATCTTGCATTTTCCTCCTCGCCCTCTGGAAGGCCTCTGACAGAGAAAAACATACTATAAATAATATATAATGAAAATATTAAAACTGAAATAAATGCTTCTGGTCTACATCTTAAATATTTTGGGCTTGTGCACGGGAACAAACTTGTGTCCTGAAGAGCTGATCTCCCACATAACTTAGGCTTCAAACTGAGCTCTAAACCTGCTGCACCTGAGCTACATGGAATAATAAATAACTCATTCTGAGTCTTTACCCAGGATGGTGCAAACAGATCCTTGCTGGCTAAAGCCTCCCAGCTGGTCAAAAACTTTCTGCCTCCTCTTCTTCAGCATGGTGGCATCAACAAAGGCCCTGAAACATACACAACATGCATACATTAAACCACAGTGAACAGCTACTGTATAGAAAATTAAAACATTTAATTGTATGATAAATTAAGTATTTCTTAGAAAGTTTGTACACAAACAAATACTGAGAATACATAAACCATCCGTCTCTGATCAACTGAATGACCTCCAATAATGCACCTTTAACAATGAAGATCCAGAGCATAATAACCCCAGAAATATAATGTCCTTATTTTCCTTTCAAGGCTGGGCATAACAAGACATGGTTGAACCCATCCATTACTTACCTGGCTTGCTGGATGCAGTGCAGATTAAAGGTCACACTTCCTGTGGTTTCAGTACAAAAGCCAAAGCGACTCAGCCTTTCTCCCTGCAGCCATATACAGAAGAATAAAAATAAAGAGCCCATTCTTCACTATCATTACCAACATAGCATTTGGAGTTGCAAATGCATCAGGAGTGAAATCAAACAAGTAAACATGAACCTAACAAATCTGTGCATCTTTAAATTCTCCATATCCACTCCTCATCTCCAGAGAGCTTCCACAGATGTTTGAGTCTATTCAAGCAAATTTGACTTATATAGCGCCAAATTCATAACAAAAGTTATCTCACTGCACTTTTTATAAAGTATTAAAGATGTGCATGGGATGTGCACAGCCCAGGATCAGAGGGCTCTGCAGCGGGTGATTAAAACTGCTCAGAAGATCATTGGTACCCATCTCCCGAGCATAAGTGATATTGGTGATGTGAGGTGCCTACGCAGAGCCCAAAGGACACTAAAGGACAGTACCCACCCAGCCACAGCCTGTTCACCCTGCGGCCTTCTGGGAAGTTTCTGCTGCCACACCACCAGACTGCAGAGCAGCTTCCCCCCCCCCCCAAGCTATCAGACTCTTCAACTCTAATTCATCCTCAGCACTGCTCCAGTGATGATAGTTTATTTCTGTTTACCATTTTTCACAATTGATTCTTTATTAATGTATATTGTCTGCAATGTAGCAGAAGGGAGTTACAAAACTCAGTTTCACTCTATAACTTGTTATATTGTGACAATAAACCTACCTACCTACCTATTAAAGAGCATTTCTAGACCATACTCTTTGTAATATTATTTACAGAAACCCAACAATTCACCTTGAAGGTCCCTGGTATTCTGATGTAACTGTGGTCTTCAAGCTCCGGAGAACCTCCAATAAAGAAGCGCCTCAGTGCAGACACAGTCCCTGTCTGAAGGGGTCTCCATGTATGGCATGTTATTGTATGTTTACCTGGCACACACAAAAGTATACATACACACACACCAAACATAAAATGTGGGGAAATAAGACCAAGAACATGGAAATCCTTTCTGGGTGAATTAGTGATTACTTAGCATCTACATTTCTAATCCCAACATATACATATACACTGCCCTTAAATTTTTCTAATGAAAAGAAGCATTTGTAAATGTTAATTATTCCTGAAACAAATGGTTGCAGCTTCTTATTTTTTCTTTTAATCCAAAACTTTGCATTGTAGGTAGCTTACCAGACACGGCAGGAAAAAGCAGATAGCCATAGCCTTCAGTTCGATAGCGCTGCCAGGAGTCCAGAGAAAGAACCTTGAAGTAGAGCACTGGCCACTGGGGAATTAACTCTGAAATAGGGAGAAAACACATGTATCAGTATATTATCTCAAATACAGCAGTGTATCATTATAAATAATAATAAATAAACAAAATCATTAATATTTAAACTAATACATGAAATACATTCTCTAAACACGATTTCATGGCTGATACTAACCTTCACCCTCCTTTTCACACATGTAGAAAGCCTCAAAGCTGAAGGGGTAACTGAAGAAAGCTACATTTTCCTGTCAGCAGAGAGAATGATGAGGGTTTAATAAATCTCAGTAGCCAAGTTCTGAAGCTGCTCACCAGTTTCTTGTATAGTATACAAACCTTCCCTAATGTTTTGGTACGGCAGGTCTGGGTAACTCCTGAGAGAGACTGAAATGGTAAGCTGGACCAATCTTCAACAAACAAGAACACAAGTTAAAGTGAATTGAGTTTAATTGACTTAAAGTGTCTAGACAACACTTAAGTATCACAATGTGAACAGTGTCGTAGACTCTATGTGACTTACTATTGGGCAGTTCCATGAAGAAGTGGATGTATAAGTTATCATATTCAAAGCCTTTGGCTAAGACTGGGTAAAGAGAAGGAGAAGATTTAAATTCCAAAGACAGGCATTTTTGAAATATATACAGTAGTGATGCCCACCACAGCTTTCCTTCTCACCTATCTCTCCATTCATCAGGTACCGCAGAACACCCCCAGGAGGCTAAGGGAGACACATATATTAAGCCTTTGCCATTTAGACCAAAACAAAAACTGCTGCAAAAGGTGTTGCTAATTTAACATTTTGTCTTTAGTCCAGTGTTAATATTTGATCAATCATATATTATATATTTGGGTTTGGGACTGTTGGTTAGACAAATGAAGCAACTTGACTATGTAGCCTCAGGAAAACTATAATTGGCACTGATCTGTTTTTTCAAATTATAATCAACTCCAAAAATAATTTGTTAAACGACCTACCATTTCAAAGTCATGTCCAACAAGGCTATTGAGGTACTCTTTGTGCCGTACATACAGCTAGTAAAAGAAAAATAACATATGAAGTAATATGAACATGAACATTAAAAGCTATAGTCCCCAATTCTGCTCTGGTCCTTGAGAATATGTGATGGAGATAAACTCACATCTTTGTACATGTTCTCCTCCCTCTCCTTTTCCTCTGGTTGCATGGGTGTGGATACATTCTCGACAGTGAGACGCCAAACTTCATTCTTCCTCCCATCTGATGCAATCCTGCACAACAGCACACACTGGAGTGGTTTTCTTTTAATTTGTCCAAAAAACATGCATTCTTGGTTTCATCACAATCCATCCAATATTTTTCAAGATATTTCAATCTGGACCAAAGTGGTGGACCTTTAGTCCCTAGTGTGGCTAAACGTTCATGATACAGCTTTAACTTACATTTCTTCTTGCATGCAACTGTTTAAAAACATGTTGTTGTATCATCCGTCCCTACTGGAGCTACACGCAGTTTCCAGTCATGTTGTGAACTTGCCTGTAGGGCTCTTTGCCTTTGTTGAAGTCAGGTTTTACAACAACTGTTCCACTGCCATCTGTTTTTATGGTTACCAGCAAACATTCATACTCTTTCTGGCCCAGCCTGAGAAAGCAAATACAAAGAGAGAAAATCACAACTAAACCACACAACGCCCACAGTTAGATTATAATTTATGCTGTTAATGAAACCTGCTAATAGCAAAAGGTTCCTTCCAAGACGAACCTTCTAAATGTCAGAATAAAATCTTGTGTTTTTTATATGTTGTGTTTTGTTGTTGTGACCACATTCTTATGAAAAAGGTCACTTAAGTCTGCCGCTTCCTGCTATCGCAAGCTGCTGTCAAAAAGCCACAGATCAGCTTCCTCTAAAAAGGAAGAATAAGCAGAGCAGTAACATTCCTGCCCACCTGAGACACACCATGTTCACTGAAGTCCAACAGCTCCACCCATATGTACATCATTTACGTACTGAGATTTAATCACAATGTGGGCTGAATCAAGTAGTCATTGAGAACAATACAGATTGCAGATTAATACCATGTGGAAACTGACACTAATGGGGGAGTCTGTTTTGTTGCCCATGGGGGACAATAAAGACCGAACTGAATGGAAACAGGGTCTTTGTGTTAATGGTCTTACCTTCCAGGGGGGCTTAGGTCTGCCATGATGTGCATGGCCTGCATGGTACTATTCACCACATGACTGCTCTTCACAAATTCCTCTGTGGGCTCCCAGTTGATGATCTTTGACTTAGGGATACTACAATCCCTGAAAAATACGCAAGACAATCTTATCGCATGACTGGTTATAGAATTATACATTACAAGCAATGTCTTTGAGGACTAATAAGCATCATTTGGATGAAATTTGATCCTAACTGCATTGCATGCAAGTACTGTATATTCCACAAACAAATAGGTTACAAGAGAAGCCTCTGATTACATGCATTTTGAGAATTGACAAACAGAATACAGAATATTGTGTTGTGAGCTTGTGCTTCACCTACATAGTGCGTCTGTCCTGCCGTCTGTGTCTCACGCTGGCCATCCTTTCAGCCAGGAATGTGGGGCTGGATTTAGTTGTGGTCAAAAAGTCAGTGGAGTGCTGCTTTCAGAATAAAAAAAACAAACAAGCTACTTACAAACACAGTAAAAGAAATGTAGAAATTGTGATTTCACATTCATTCTCACAAAGAAAGAAAGTTTATCTTGGAATGAGTACTCGACAGCAGGAGCAAAACCTGCATCCTACTGCACTGACACAATGTCTGGAACTGGGGAGAGAAGTCTGGTTCATGTGTAACACAAAGGTGTCAAACAAGGTAAACTATATAAAAATATTACAGTTATCACATATATAAAGACAGTGACTAAAATGAAAGAACACCCAACAGAATAAAATCAAATTCTTTGTCTCCCATCTTTTCAAATTTGTAGTAGAGATCAATGGGCTTGGGTTAAGACTCCACAGACAGGGAAGGAAAATCAGAAAATCAGAAAGTACTGAGCAACATACTAACACATCGTTGGTTTTGGTATTTTAATGGAATTTCTTGACAATATTATATGTTGAATAACACCAGGCCTTATCTTTTAGGTCTCCAAATCTCTAGGTCAGACTCTCTCCTCTCTGCCTGCTTGTCAACTGACTGACGCAGCTGAGTTGATAATGACGCACTGTTGTACATTTGTTAGGTAAGCTAAGGTCGAGCTTATCTTTATTTTGTTTCACTACTTGACAGACTGACTGGCTCTATATAGAAACTGGCGTCTTTATTTGAACCAATAACCAACAGACTCTTCACAAATGTATAGAGTGAGTCTCTGTAGATCTAGTCAGGATAAATATACCCAGACAGTAAGTGTTCTTCAGTTTGGTGTTGGCATTGCATGTGTTCACATGTTGTATGCTGGCACTGTTTCTCCTCAGCCGAGTATCACTATGTAAAGACTTAATCAGTCTCTTAAACTTCTTCATCACACCTGAACCTGGCACACAATATTTCTTTAACAGGGGATACCTCAGCAAAAATTATCACTTGACACCAAAGACTGTGCTAAATAAATAAAGACATGAATGCACAAAACTCACTTATTCACTTTGTTTGTAATGACTCATATTCAGGCTAGACTTTCATCTGTTGTGTATGCGAAAATATAACGCTGTAATCTAATCTTACTGGATGACGGTGTTAACATTGTAGAATGTAGCATAACTTACCAGTTGGTGGAATGGAAGCCAGCTAGTGTAGCGGTCATGATCAGTGTATGTGAAAATCCTGTGATTTGGTCTACCCTTGGCCCTGTTCAGGGCCTTAACTTCTGTGTGATACTGACGGTCCAGAGGGGTCTGACATGCTGCCTCGTTATGATACAGCTCCATCTCATACTGGGACCACAGACAGAGACATGATGGTGAGGAGGTGGGGTAACAGCAACATTTGTTATAACTCTTGACCTTTAAGTTGTTTTCTTTTTAATCAAAACCACATATGAAGTTTCTCTTTATAACTTGCTGTGAGACGAGGACGCTAAACCCTCAAAGTTCTACCTGACTGAAGAGTTTCTCCTGCCAGCCCACCACCAGCTCCTCTTCATTATCACCTGGCGAGTAACCAAAATGTCAAGTTATTAAAACCTGCTTTAAAAGTTTAACATCCACCCTAAAACATGTATGCATGTTTAAATACAAGTCATACACCATGTCTGTTATATTCCTGTTCGATAGACAACATAACATCCATTTGTGTTCAAAAGCAACCCATATAGGCAAATATATACACCATCAAGACATATTCTGTTTTGAGAGGCACAACTTATTCTAAACTGCTGTTAGTTGCCAGGAATAAGTCAGATGACAGTTAAACCAACATGTTCTGTTGAGTTTAAAAGTCAGGCAGGGAAATGTAGAAAATCACAATGTTTACTGAAGACCAAGATAAGTGTTGCAACAGATGAGTACAGTGCACAAAAATATGTTAATATAGACAATTGAAAACTGTGCGACTGTCCAGCTGTGTATTTTTTCCAACACAATCAGTCTTTCCCTCTGCAGTAGACTACTTTACCTGTCTGGCCTTGTGAGGTGAGTGTTTCCATTTCAATTGCTCCTCTTTCTTGCTGGGAAAGAATTTGGTGCTGGAGGTGCTGAGAGAGGGCTGCTGTTGAGGTCATCCTCTCTATGCGCACCCTAAAGTGGAGAAACAAATGGATATTGTGTTAACGTGTCTTGAGAAAACTCACCACGAGGTGTGCAGAAATGTCACAGTCCACTGTAAACTATAAACTCCCATCCCTCTGGATAATTTTAGCGTATTGGGGTTTTGTAGCAAAGCTAATGTTAAGATTCACGTTACATTACCATCAGTTACTTACTTTATTCTTAAGTTTTTGACAGCATCCCGGGACCGATACACAGCTTCTCCGGTATCTGTGTTCCAACAGTCTGCCATTAATATCTAACTTAGGAAGTTCAAGAAACGATAACGTTGTTGGTTTGATTTGTTAGCTAGCAATTTCTGTTAGCTAGAGTTAGCACACGGCAATTTTTTTTTGTCGTCTGTAAACTCGCAACAACGTGAGAATGTATTCGTTAACCGCTTGCAGCGTTTGCAAATGTAAACACCAATGTAAACGAAGAAACAGCTGGTGGAACTGCTTCAACGAGAAGCTAACAAGCTAACAGGCTATCCAGCACGACAAAAGAATAGTTGTCGTTGCCATAGAGATACGGTAGTTCTTCTTCCTCTTGTTTAGATATTTTGGCGGTTCGCAAACCAGCCTACGCTAACATTACCGCCACCTACTGAGCTGGAATACGGAGCACTGGATTGACTGTAAAAGAGGAAGAGTAAACTACTAAACATGTTTCTTGAAGTTAAATATATGCAAGAAAATCCTCCTAATGTGATGTTTTGTTTGTTATGTACAACAGCCATCCAGCCAGAGCCCTCACCCAGTTTGCATTCAGAACCAACAGATCCACAGAGGATGCCATATTCACTGCCCTCTACTTAGCCCTCACACACCTTGAGAAAATCAGCTCCTACATCAAGATACGGTTTGTGGATTTCAGCTCAGCATTCAACACAATCTCTGGATATTGAACTTCCTCACAACAGTTCAAATAGGTGGACACACCTCCTCCACTCTAGTGCTCGACACCAGAGCCCCCAAGGGCCTTGTGCTCAGCCCCCTCCTGTACACCCACGACTGCATCCCGCGACATGGAGAGAATTGAGAGGAACTTAATAATCTCATGCACAGATAACAACCTACTGCTCAACCTCAGCAAAACTTAGGAGCTGATCATTGATTTTTAGGAAAAGGGAGATAAAGACACACACTCCTGTCTACATCAGTGGTGCTGAGGTGGAGCAGGTGAATTGTTTCAGCATCACAGAGAACCTGACATGATCATCTCAAATCTCCACTCTGTTGAAGAAAATTCAAAAACGACAGTATTTCTTAAGGAAGCTTAAGAAGTCTAAATTCCCGTGCAAAGTTCTTGTCAGTTTTTACAGAGGAGCAATAGAAAGCATCCTGACTAGAAACATCACAAACTGGCATGGGATGTTTATATACAGTCTATGGATGTACATGGCCCAGGACCGGAGGGCTCTGCAGCGGGTGATTAAAACTGCTCAGAAGATCATTGGTACCCATCTCCAGAGCGTCAGTAACATCGGCGAGGTGAGGTGTCCACGCAGAGCCCAAAGGATGTTAAAGGTCAGTACCCAGTGACATCGTGTTCACCGTGCTGCCTTCGGTGAAGAGATATATAATTGCTATATATAATTGCTTTTTATTGTATATAACAGAAGGGAGTTACAAACTTAATTTAACTTTACAACCTGTTGTAATGTGACAAATAAATCTACATTGTACCTGATTACATTAAAATAGGTGTATACCCCACTCGGTTGTTTATCTCTTTTTTTATAGGCTTGTATTTAGTAAGTTTTGATTTAGCAGTTACACATATACAGTTTAAGAAAGCATAAAATAGTCAAACTGTAGCAAACTTCCCAACCAAGGACCCAAGAAGGGGGGGAAAAAACGTAAACAGGGTAACGATATTACATAAATGAGATATGTTTATCTGTTTTATTAAGTGTTAGACTGTCCTGGTTTCAATCGTCAGCTGGCAGGCAGGTGATACACACTCGTAACATATGGTGGCGGTAATGTTATGCTATCGTAACAATTTGACATCAAATGTAAAACGAAGAAGAAGAAGAAGGCACCGGAAGAGGATGCAGTCGCCGACATCTCGGAACCAATCAGACCGCCTGGCGGGTCTTGGGTTGTTGTGGTGACCTGTCACAGTTTTGTAAAATCGAATAACGTTATTGAACACAATGGCGTCGTTTGTGACTGAAGTGCTCGCCAGCTCTGGCAAACTGGAGAAAGAGGACCTGTCCAGTAAAATAAGCAGTATGTCGCGCAAGGTGGAAGATACAAAGGTAATCCAAGAGCTAGCTTAGCATTAGCTACTTTAATTAAAGTTTGAACTAGCGTTAGCTGTTCCTGTTAGCGCCGACATTGATCGGTATGAAACTTCATTGATCGTTTGGCTAACGTTTGCTGGGTTTTCATGGTTTTCCCTGAAACTACTCTCAACTGCAAAGGAACATTAGCCAGTACAGAGTGGACTATCCAGCTAGTTAAATTCAGTGCGTTAAGTGCAATTTTGTTAGCAAGACCGTCAGCTAAGTTAGCCGTATGTGGTGCACACTCAGTGTTGACATCTGTCTACGTGGCTTGATCAACGTTATTTTCAGTAAAGTTAAAAATATACAGCGTTAGGGACGATGCTTAAGTTAGCTTCTGATTCGGCAGTAATTTACTTGTCAAAAACTAACACGCATAAGAACAGGTCCAGACAGAAATCCACTAAGGCTAGAGCTGTCAAACCTGGACTAGATTGTCCCAGAGAGGCTAAAGATTATTTAAAACACAAGCTCAGAATTGTGAAACTGAGCCTTAAGGACGTAACTTTATATAAGCAGTACTAGCGTTGCCTTACAATGGGTCGGTTCACTATGAGTGCATCAGAATAGCCAGAAATGATAACCTTACTCCTTACCGCTATAATAACTCTTAACAAGAATCATCAATGAAGTTAATTCTACAATTATTGAATCCGTGATCTGTTGTTTTTATATATGTAATGAATTTATAAATAAATTCATCCATGTTCTTTTGTTGATGTCCTTGTGGTTTTCTGTGTAAACACTGTTAAATAGACTGAGAACAGTCAGAGTAATTAACAGTATGTTTACATCAACTACTGTTTTACAGGAGGATTAGAGTTATGATATAGCCAACTTGTAGTCATACTCTAATGGCTGTACTTATATACAAATTGTAAGCAGTCACGCCCTTAAAGCAAATAATCTCTTTGTTATTCTGTTTTCTTTGTGTTTTTTTTTTCATAGGAGGAAGTTTGTGACATGATAAACAAGAAGTATAGTGACTTCCTACCTAGTCTTCAAGGATCTGAGGAGCTTATGGTACAGGTCGATGCGGTCTCCAAAGAAATGGATGTCCTTAAAAATTGCATTGACACTGAGGTATGTGGGAAACTTTTGAAGCAATACTTAAGCCATCTCACCTTAAAGAGCAGAACAGACGGGGTTCAGCTCTACTTGAAGCAGATTTACAGCTTTGCGGTAGTTTTTTAACTGTTTGGTGTTTTGTGCATCATGGACACAGGTGCAGCAGAATATCCATGTGGCTGTGGCTGAGTATGCAAAGCTGAAGCAGCAGCTGGAGAAAAACACTATCATTCTAACAATGCTTGGGCACCTAAAAGAGGTATAACATACACAGCAATTTATTAAGTAAAATACAGTTTCAGAATTTAATTTAATTTAATTTTAATTCAGAAATTAATAGTTTCTGGGAGTTTCCAATTATAAACATTTATATAAAATTAAAGTTGCTTTTCTACATAATGAAATCATAAGGATGATAATATCTTCACTTTCTTTTCTATTAATTTCTTCCTCAAATGAGCTCATAATAAAAGGTTGTCCTAAAAAAGAAATAGAACAGGTCTGTGTAATCCAGATGTAAAAAAAAAAGTTTAGCTCTCAGAATTGTATTAGCAGAGAAACAGATTATGAGCATCCATCCTTTACATGTTTGAGTGTTTCTGTGACTTTTATATCATCTGTGTTACTCAGTTTCACAATGCAATGGAGGAGTTCAGCAAAGCTTTACTGGACAAGAAGTATGTTGATGCAGCCAACCAGCTGGAAACGGTAAGAGCTGCTTACTTAATGTCCACACAACCTTACCTCTGTACTATTAAGCATGGCTGGGCAATTAATCAAAAACTGACATCATGAAAGAGCTAATTTAGATAATTGTGTAAGTACGATATTTTTTTTCAAACAGGCTGTCAACTACACTATAATACATATGAAAATACAACAACAAAATCACATCTCGCTCTACAAACAACAAATCACTGTCAGTTAGTGTTGTGTGTAACGTATTGCCTCTTCACCTTTTTTTACCCAGCAGCTTTTTGTGACATAATTAATAGCAAATGCCCAATCTAAAGCCCAGGTTTAACTTGTTATAGAAAAGGACTCAAATGTTGGAAGAATAGTAACAGGAAAATATGCTGTGTCTGTGTGCTAAAGGGCATGATTTTGCTATAGTAAACAGGACAAAGAACAAACAAAAGCCAAATAGTCAGAAAATAGGGCAGTGTTATAAGATTAGTGCAGCTCCTTTGGGATCAGTGTTTATGTGTCACTTAAAGTGACCGACACCACCTACGCCGTTCCTTTCAGTCTTGTAAAAAAGAAAAGTGTTTGGAACTAATGTGACAACTGAAAAACATGGCCGAAATGCATTCTGTGTAGACAAACATTTATACAGTTACAATAAGCATTCAATATTTCTTAAATGAGCTAGATGTTAAGGCAGAAATCTGACTACTGACGTGCTACATGTATTCACCTATTTACAGTAATCTGATCTCTTAAGTGCATGTTGATGTACTGAAGGACTGATAATATTTTTTCCAGGCAAGGGCCAGTGTGGATTCACTCAAGGGCTGGAAGACTTCCCAGCTGCCACTGCTCAGTGCTCTCAGCTCTGAGTTGACTGTCCAGAGAGAAAACTTAATTTACCACCTGGGAGATGAATGGAAGGGCCTCGTCATCTGGAGATTACCAACCTCAAAGGGTAAGACTTCCTCAGAAAACTGGATGAAATTATGCAACACAAAATAGTTTCATCAAACAAAATAAGCTAAAAGTTTCAAATGCAACAGTGTTCAGTGTTGTATTAAAGGTGCAAGAGACTTTACTTTATGTGCATGTTGCAAACTAATACTCACTGGCTCTTTCACCCAACAACTGCATTAATTCCAGTCTTTGTCTTAAAATGTCACAAAAGATTGCTGCGCTTCATAAACTGGTCTTTTACTTGTTAGCATTTCCTGGTTAGGTATGTTTCTAAAACATGGCACATGATGCATTTGTAGTGACTGTTGGATCTGTACTACCAGAGCCCGCAGATGTGAAGTCCTTAATGAAGGTGGAACTGCGCCTGAGCCATGCTTGCAGTAAGGACGGTGAACCAAAACCACCTGCTCTGCTGCACTGCGTCCTGCAGGCTCTGGCCATTCAGGGAGACCTTCATCACAAGATCAAACTCTTCAGTAAGAGCAAGCAGGCATATTTGTTTTGCATTTCTGCACTTATCGGCTGATGTACAGCACAGCGCAAAGTACTGTAGAGTACTGTATCTGCAGTTACCTAATATCAGCTGATTTATTGTCCCAGTTAATCTATTAATCTAGTTCTAAAGAAAAATGTATCCAAGGTCAGAACCTGGTCCATTAATGGTTTCTGTCGTTCAGGTCAGGTGCTGTTGAAGACCATGCTGAAGCCACTGGTGATGGACCCGTCACTGTCAGTGAGGGTAACAGAGCAGCAGAGTGAGGGAACCATCCTGGCCTTACAGTGTTTGAAGGAGAGCCACGAAGAGAGATCCACTCCTTCACAGGTCTACACCAAACTGCTGCTGGTGCTCAAGACACTGCACTCAAACCTGCTAGGTACAGTATGGTTCTCATTCCCAAAGAACCAGTAGACACCAAATGCAGGTGGACCATTTTAAAATTACAAATAGTGTTCTCAGTAGTGACAATGAATATGAGATATTAACATCAAGAGACTGTATTCATCATATGTGTAACATGTTTACCTCAAACTTTTTATTGTTGAAATAGTACATTGAGCTTGAGAGAGGTAAGTCCTAACCTTACTGTTATTTTGTAGATGTTTCCATCGGTGATAAAAAGCTTTCGGCCATCTTGGGGGAGATGATTTGGGAGGAGATTTCACAGTGCATCATCCACGAGTGTTTGCTCCACTCCATCCCCACCAACAGTAGCCAGCTGGACAAATACAACACTGTATGGACCTATTAACAGTTTGTATAGTATAATGATATGCATAAAATATACAGGGATTAGCTGTTAAGTTTTGTGAGCAGTTCTCAAAGATCACTTAGGCTACGTTCACACTGCAGGCTCAATGCTCTATTCCGATTTTTTCCCCGATTTTTTTGTTTGACAGTTCACATTATTGCTTAAATGTTGCCCATACCAGACTTCAGTGTGAGCTGTCCGCGGCCTGAAAGTGACCAGCATGCGCAGAAGTATTAACATGACGTCACACGTAGCACGCTGTCGTATAGAAGTAAATAGAGCCACAGAGGTTCCTCTCACTTGAATAATTGGATTTGGGTCAATTTGGTCTGCAGTCTGAACATAACCTTATAGACAAGTATTGTCTTTGTCTTGTGGGGAGATTATTTTAGTCTGTGTAATTGTGTAGTATCTATTGATAAGAAGTACATTTTTACTGAATTATTTTTGTTGTTGTACATGTTCTAGGTGATCAAGGAAACTGAGGAGTTTGAGAAGTCTCTGAAGGAGATGGAGTATCTGCAGTGCGATTCCACAGACCTGCTCAAATATGCCAGAGATGTCAACTGTCACTTTGCAAGCAAGAAGTGCAAGGATGTCATCGTGGCAGCCCGCAAACTCATGACCTCCAAGATGCACAACACTGTGAAAGTATGTGCGAGCTGGGGCTGAGTGTCTGGATGAATAAACTGGAGACTGGTGAAATGCTATTACCTGAAATGGGAAACAGGAAATATTAAAGATGCACATTATTTACTTTAATGTTTAGTTTAGCTGTTTGCAGTGTTTCCCAGAGGTACTGTTAGTCGAAGTCAAACATAAAATAGGCTGCCTTCTATTTCAGCAGAATGAGAATCCCACATTTGTGCAGCTATTTCTTTATTCTGTTTATCAGTCACATACTTGTGCTCTCTCCTGTCAGGCTCCTGGTATCAGTCAGAGTAATTTTCTCTGGCATGTTGGCATTTTTTCAGACTCTTTTGAGCTCCTCATCATGACATTTTGTGACACCTGCCTGAAATTTGATATGGTCTCTGGCCCATTTCTGCAGTATTTCACTCTCTTTCTTTTTTTTGTGGTAGCCAAACACAAAACCACTGCGAGTTAAACTTCACTTCCTAAATACTTTTAGTGCCAAAAGATGCACAATAAATGGACCTGAATCTGCTTGCTAGCCGAGCAGCATTAAGGCTTCAAACATCCCACAATGCAACAGTCTCTTAATGTAATTTGATACAAATACTGGTATTGGAGGTGTATTCAATGTAAAGAGAAAGCTTAATAATACATAAATCTCTAGTCTATCTAGTCTCATACGCAAGTATAAAACAACCCTCACTTTTTCACACATAAGATCCAGAAAAAATATGTATAATTATGTAATATAATAATAATTAATGTAGAATTATTAATTATCTCCATTACAACTGCAATAATAAACCAGGAAACAAAGGAATTTACCTCTTTTACTGTCTCGCAAAAAATGGGGACTATTGTATTAGATTGCACTATACTGCAGTCCAGCTCTTCTTGAGATATCCCCCAAAATCTCCCGATGCTTTTTGTTTGTTGTATTTAGTCGATTTTGTTTCTTCCAATCTTCATCTGTTAGATCACACCAGACTACAAGCTGCGTCTTCCCAAGCTGCCTTCTCCGGGATCAGAGGTGAAAGTGAAGCAAGAGACCACCAAGGAAGGGATTACAATGGAGAACGCAAAGCAGCTGTCTGCGTGGAGTCTGTGTCTGCCAGCCTGCCGCATCAGTGAGTCGGTGCAGCAGCTGATGGAGCTGGCACTAAACACCCTGTGTGAAGCTGTTGGAAGCTCCACACAATGGTATGTTACAGTGCTTAGAGACCAAACTGTCCTCTAAGGGTCAATATATATGCCTAATGCATATACAACACAATAGTCCTACTGTGTTTTTTAAAAGCAAAAAACTCCCCAGACAGATTGTCTTTGTCTCGCAGCACTGTTGATCTATCATCATCACGAAACACTAAAACTACACAAGTCAATACAGCTGCAGCCTACTATCAGCAGAAGTGCAGTGACCTTCACGTTGTCAATACATAAATGAAAGTCCTATCAACATGTCACTCAACAAAAGGTGGATTTCTTTTAAATTACCTGACCTGTCTTTCTTAGGCCACCAGCTTGTCAGAAAATCATCTGTGACTTAGTATTGTAAAATCTAATCCTTTACTGTTATTGTTCTTTTCAGTGCATTGCAACTCTTCTTCACTGTGAGAAACATCTTCCAGCTGTTCTATGACGTTGTACCGACGTACCACAAGTAAGGATGTTTCCATCACGTAACATAGGCGATCAAACCAACACATTTCCATTGAAGGTGATCGTGGTTGTCTTCTGTTTCATCCAGGGAGAACCTGCTCAAATTCCCTCACCTGGCAGCCATCCAGCACAACAACTGCATGTACCTGGCCCACCACCTGCTCACCCTGGGCCACCATTTCAGAGCTCACCTGCCGCAGCCCCTCAGCGAGGGCGTTGCAACATTTGTTGACATGGTTCCTGGATTCAGGAAACTGGGTAAACAAATAGTTCCACAACTGTTGGCTACATTTGTTTTTGATGACCTTTCTGAGCTTTCTTGTACTCTGCCATTGGGCCAAAATGTCTACTTCTACATATGAAATATCAATACCTACACTGCAGTTTGCCTTGAAATATGCTGAGCACCCTTTTGTCAAATTTCTGTAGGTGCCCAGTGCTTTTTAGCACAGATGAACGTCCAGAGAGCTGAACTGTTGGAGAGACTTTCCACCGCTCACAACTTCTGCAACCTGGATGATGAAGACAACTACATTGCAGCCAGCAAAGCAGTAAGACAGGTGAGAGGAAAGCTTCATTTATGGTCAATTTAAAGCTAAATTTATGGTAATAATAACGAGAACGATGTATCATAAAAATGGTGATTCAACTCTTCAACTGGTAATTTGTAAGGCTGCATTGCATTGCAGCTTTCAGGCTGTAGCTATGACTGTATGAGGCAGCTCATCATAAGTCTCACCAAGGCTTTATTTTTATACATTCTTTCATCCAGGGATCATCTGTTTGCTTGATTGCAGGTCATCCATCAGTTGAAGCAGTTGGGTACAGTGTGGCAGGATGTCCTACCAGTCGGCATCTACTGTAAAGCCATGGGCAACCTCCTCAACACAGCCATCACAGAGGTCATTGCCAAAATCATGATGCTGGAGGTTTGTCTATTTATTTATTTTTTCATCACAGCCTCTTTATATAAATGTAGGACTTGTCTTATACTAATGCAGAGGTGTTACTGCTGTAAAATGGACATTAAAGGAAAAAAAACAGGGTATCATTAAAACATTTCAGTTTTAAAATATCTCCTGAGCTCTCCAGGGAGCACTGTCAGAACAACAACAACAATGAGTCTGGGACTAAAATTGTGAGGTCCAGCTGAGACACACTTACGACATATTCAATCAATGAGCTAGTGGCCGGCACAGACAAATAAGTGCTGGTTACTAATAAAGGCCAGGTGAAAAACACGTAGGAGGGTTGGATTACCTGCACTATAATGGTTAAGATAACAAATACAGCATGATTTACATTTGAGTTCAAACTCTTAAGCAATCTTTAACAAAGAAAACACAGAAAGTCATGTTATCTTGATAAGATATGATGATGATGAACTGTCTACTCATAGCATACCTTATTATATCACTGATGATGATCAATAATGTAATCATTTCTCACCAAACTAATATAACTAACCTACAGGATATTTCCTCTGAGGATGGGGAGCACCTCCACACTCTCTGCCAAACCATCATCGAGGAAGGTCCGCTGGTCTTCATTCCTCTGGCTGAGGAAAACAAGAACAAGAAGTATCAGGAGGAAGTGCCTCTCTATGTGAAGAAGTGGAGTACCTTCAAGGAGCTGGTCATCGTTCTGCGGGCCAACCTGCAGGAGATAGTCGACAGGTAAGAAGGAAACGTGATGATCAAGTATCAGTAAATTATTATATAAATAAATAAAAATGATCAATGATTATCTTCAGGTTTGGAAGTTGTAATATGCCCTAAATGTGTTTTTTACGTAAAGCAGCTGAAGTTAGTTGCTTTTATCTTATTGTTATCCCTTCTGCACATTTCCCCAAATTTACCTACAGCAGAATGAATGAACTGATTTTTTTAAATTGTAGATTCAGAACTTTAATTAACAAACTCTTATGTATAATGTACTGGTTTTCCAGTTGTTATATTTTATAGATTACAGTACAGAGACATTTTTTTTAAAGAATGGTCAAAATTGAATCTGCCAAGATAGCCTGAGGCTTACTATTAAAAACACTGCCACAGAAGACATTATACAAACATTCGTTCATGATGAGCAAACTGAATTTTATGTGAGTGGCCCTTTAGCTATGGAAGATACCATTATACTGCTTCCATCAATGTGTGTGAGTGGCTGATTTGTCTGTGACTCCTCTCCACAGGTGGGCTGACGGTAAAGGTCCGCTGGCGATGGAGTTCTCCTGTTCGGAGGTGAAGAATCTGATCCGAGCCTTGTTTCAGAATACGGAGAGGAGAGCTGTAGCTCTGACCAAAATTAAATAGATCCTTGGAGCAAATGACCAGAAAGAACGATACTATAGCACTTTTTCCTTTGAGGAAAATATGATCCATGCCTTATTCATTTCCATTTTCTAGTTGCGTTAAATATATACATTTACATGTATGTAGGTTGAACAGTTTGTCACAGAGAAATGGTTGCCCTGTCTGATGGAGGGGGTGTCGCTGATTATATCAGCTGGTTGTAATCAATCTGTGGGAAATGTTCATTCTCGGACTGCAATTAGTCCTACAGAGATTACATTAAGGCTTCTTTACGTCAGCATCCCGTAGCCTCGGTCATATAGTTTTGTGGGCTTACCACTACAAAGCAAACTGAGGTTGTGTAAGCTTGCCATCTGTTGACATGTGATGTTGTGTCCAGGGTTAACTTTGCTACACATTATTAATCAAACTTCATCTGTAGCTTGTTTCAGAGGTCTCAGCTTTGCAGTACTGATGTCATTTCAGGAGAGAGAGTTTCTTTGGCGATGTTTATTTCAACCTCAATGCCTCTAAATAACCATTTAGTTCTGACACAGACACCCTGGACCTTCCATCTCTTAAGATTTCTTTTTGTACAAGCCATTAAACTGAACTCTTCTTAAATGTATTTATTACTTGTCCAAATAAACCAAAATACTCAGCTTTTCAGAACCTTTTCCAAACTGTTTGTTTTTAATGATTGTGATGATGAGCTCGGTGGAAAGGGCAGGCCGCCTTGCCAGCTGAGTATGTTGTTAGGAAGAAATTGCAACTGCTTATTCTTTTGTTAGCTGTCATGTAATTGTGGGGAAGTAAATCATTCACCATGTTATCTTTGTGTTGGTCAAAACGCAGACAGGCTTGTGGGTGGCACTTGCGAAACTTGTGCGAGCATAGTTTCTGCTGCATGGTCCTTATTGCTCTGCGACATCAGTGTTTTATATCATTTTTGCAAGACATTGAACCCCAAATTGCTCCTGATAGTCAGGTCACCACCTTGCGTGATAGCTCGCTGCAGTCCATTTACAATTAGTGTGGTAAAATGACATAACCTAACAAAACAAGGTATCCTTAACATAAATTGGGCGTCCATCCACTGCAGGTCTGTGGTTCTAACCCTTCTCTCCTTTGTGTCCTTGGACGAAACACTGAAGTTTTTCCTGAAGGTTAGCCCAGCACCTTGCATGGTAGCTCACCGCCATTGAGTGTGTGAATGGGTGACTGAGAGGCAAATTCTAAAAAACCCTTTGGATAAAATTTGAATGCAGTCCATTTGCCATTTTGCATTTTACTGTACAGCTGACATGTAGCTTTTGATAATCCGTAAACCTGCACAGGATTTGTTAAAGGCACAGTTTGACATTTTGGGAAGTAGTCTTCTTGCCAAGTTAGATGAGAAGATAATTACCACTCATATCTCATATGAAGCTAGAGCCAAGAGACCTTTGCTTAGCATAAAAAAGGGAACCAGCTAGTCTGGCTCTGTCAAAGGTCAGATCAGCACCTTTTAAAGGAAATTAGGAGCCTTCACTCCGCCGCCCCGGTCACAGGGCCCGGCCAAGAAATAGTCCAATGCAACAGATTAATTTTGGCCCTTTTGACTAAATAAATGAGATATAACGTGATAATTAGTGAGCTTTAAAGGTCCCGGATAGAACCATCCTAGTTGCTTTATGCTTAAGTAAGCTGACAGAAGTGAACTATGATAAATTGACCTGATGTGATGACACTTAAGGGTAGGTAGGTGGTCGACTGACACAAAGCTGCCAGCGCTTTGGGTTGAGGGTTGTCAGTATTTGCTATATGATTGACGCTGGGGGAGGAGACAAACAGCTGGACAGTCACACAGCAGCTCCTCGCTCACTCCATGTCTCTTCCTTCATCTGATCAAAACTGATGACTTCAACAAGGATGTTAAGTTCTGGCAGAGGTATGAGATTACTTTCTCTTTTTGTGTTTTGTTTTTATAAATGTTCATATTACCACCATTCTCTATTAGTGTGTCAGTTACAAATAATTTTAAGGAACTAAGGATTCTTTTATATTAGATTAATTTGCAGATTATTTTCTTAACTGATTAATCTGTAGGTGTGAAAACTTTTTTTAAAAAGCAGAATATGCAAAAAAAAAATTAAAATTGTGTACAATTATTAAGAATGAATATTTAGGGTTAAATGGACTGTTTCTTTCAAAGAGGTTCCTTGGGTGTGTTTTCTGTATTCTGTACATACATATTAGTCATAATATGCATGCAAAGTATAGCACTATAACTGTTTTTGCGTTGGTTTATGGATTTACAAATTAGTTAAAATAATCCTAAAGGGTATCTGAAGTTTCTGTGAAGATGTTCATGAAGTTTTTTTCTTCTTGGCACTCGTCTCGAATATATTTCATCATCCTTATGTCAGGAGGTCACTGCATCCATAATCCAAGTTCTAGAAGCTCGCTCAGATTCAGAATAAAAAAAAATTCATGTTGTAAATGAGTCTTTATTTCCTTCCCTCCCTTCTAATAACTGGAGTAAGAAGTTTTAAGCTATTTAAGAGGATAGAGGCCGTCCTTGATAGCTGGGTCACGTGTGGTGTGGATTCAGAAACGTGTTCACCACTTCTGTGTGTTGTCAGTAAGAATATCACTGTTAAACATTTTCACAACAGACAAGTGAATTGACGTTCGCCGATCGCCGTTCATTTGGCCACATCTGGACAATACTTTTTCTAAGCCTTCTGACAAATACAGTCGGTAATCTTTTCAAATCCGTTGTGTTCCTTCTGTGTTTCTCCGATTCATTTTGAGGATTAGTGATAATCCCCACATGTGTAATAAATTGTAGCAGTGACTGAGACCCTAAAGTAAGTTCAACATGAAGACAGAATGAGAGGCTGGGATCAATGTTTTATTCCCCCACAGCTGAGGCCTTTTTGATTTCTTTCAATAAGGTGTTTTATAATTAGTGTTTTATATTGATTTTTACTTGTGCCCATGCACAACTACATCCTTGGGATGCAGTCCCACCCTCGCGTAACCTAACTTCATGTTATGCTGATGAGGAAGTAAAGCAACCTTCGCTTTTGGCGCATCATCATATAGCATCACAGCTCAGGCTTTTCTATAGACGTGTGGAGGAATTGATCATTAACTTGGAAGGGGAGTAGAATATAAATAAGGGGTTGAGTTTAAAATGGAAAATGTAGTATACTGTACATGTTGCACTGAACTAAATTCTCAAAACCTCTATGCTCTCACCGTTGTCTAAATAATCATTGTACTCTTAACTGTTTCCACAAACCTTTTGTAGAAGTGTTGAATCAGCATTAACAAGTGCCATTTAACTCTGCTGAAAACTGACTATATATATCATAATTCAGTGTAATCCTATTGCCCAAACAGAAGCAAAACTTGGAGAGGATTCAGCATTTTGAAGAGCTCAGCAATGATCTCCACTGTGATATGCCGCAGGGAGATGCTACAAAACGTTCAGTGCAACAGTCACATCAGAAGCCCTGTCAGGATCAAGCCTCGCAGGAACTCCATTCCCCCGACGCAGACTCTCACTGCTAAACATCTGCTGGCATATCTGCCCAGACCCCAGCCAGAATCTATCCATTACACTCCTTATACTTACAAGGTACAGCTTTCTATATTACATGATAACGTGTTATATGAAGTCCCTCTCCTCTCAAAAATGTTTTGCTTATTGTTAGAAAGCTGTTTCCACATTCATCAGCTTCACTTTAAACCCTACCCAAACCTGATGTGAATAAAATAATTAACAGATCTCATCCAAAATCCAGCCTGAACAGACCCTGATAGAGAGAGAACATGTGGACTGGCAGCTGCCTGATTTTCATTAATTAACAAGCAGCCACCATCAAAAAGAGCCTGCCTCTAAAAAAACAGGTATTTCTCTGCTGTGATGTTTCTGATGCGCTACGTGAAGCTGATAGAGAGTCTTCTTGGGTCCACTCTGGTATTGACACATATTGACGCAGACCTGGGACCCATGGCAATACAATGGGACCTTACCCGACCTGATTAGATGGAATGATTTGGATGCAGCCAGACTTAGATCTTGGGTTAGGTCGAAAAGTCACAAGGAACCATGATGACCTGGAAAGACCTCTAATAAAAGCTAATGATTCAGTCGATTCTGTATACCGAGCACTACTACTCCCCCCACAATGAGACAGCGACACAAAGCGTGCACAGACCACATCACCAGTATCCACAGCCACATTTTAGAGGAGGCTTTAGAATTGGATGGCCTTCAACAGGCCACAGCTTATGAATCTACTTCTGATTTATTTGGTGTTTTTGTACATTTTGTGAATCTTCTGCATTATTTTTTCTTCATTTCAGCTAACAGCTAAACCCTCTGTTGCTTCTACAATGACCTCAAAAAGAGCCTCTCTCATCGACAACTGGAACAATGCTAACTCCTCAACACTCCCACCATCCCACGAGGCCTCTCCCTCCCAGACCCAGAGTCCCTGCAGCCTGTCCTCTCTGGCTCTGACTAATCAAGAGCCCCCCCAACAGCCCACTATCCAAGCAGCTCCTCTGGAACCAGTAGAAGAGACCTCAAAGCCTCCTCGTTTGCATTGCAGCATACGTCTCAAGCGTTTCAGCTCCAGATGGCAATCGAGAGGCTCCACTGGCAGCAGCAACACTCCCATCTCTCCAATAGAGAAGCTGCATGTTGCAAGGAGTCACAAGAAGCGCCGAAAGCTGCTCGGTGATGAGCCATCATTGCACGTCACTGCCAGCAATCAGCGCCAGCGTTACGTCACCAAGGATGGCAAGTGCAGGGTCAATCTGGGGCCTATTGCAGACAAGAGTCGCTTTATCTCAGATATTTTCACCACATTAGTTGACCTCAAGTATCGCTGGTTCCTTCTGGTCTTCTCTATGTGCTACATTCTCACATGGGTGGCCTTTGGTGGAATCTACTTCTTTGGTGCCTGGGTGCGAGACGACATTTCTCACGTTCAAGGCCCACAATGGAAAGCATGCTTCGAAAATGTAGACAGTTTCCTTTCAGCCCTGCTGCTGTCAATAGAGAGCCAGAGGACTATTGGGTATGGCTCCAGGATGGTGACAGCTAACTGTCCTGAGGGTGCACTGATCCTGATGGTCCAGTCCATCCTTGGCTCCATAATTGATGCTCTGATGGTGGGCTGCATGTTTGTCAAAATCTCCCGGCCACAGCAGAGAGCCCAGACGCTGATCTTCAGCAAGCACTGCGTCATATGTGAGCGTGATGAGAAGCTGTGCATGCTCTTCCGCATTGGTGATCTGAGAGAGAGCCACATGGTGGATGCCAAGATCCGGGCCAAGCTGATCAAGTCCAGGCAGACCAAGGAGGGCGAGTTCATCCCACTGGAGCAGTCAGAAATCAATCTGGGCTACGACACTGGGGGAGACAGGCTGCTCCTGGTGGAACCTCAGACCATTACCCACATAATCAGTGAAAGCAGCCCCTTCTGGGAGGTGGGGTCTGAGCGTTTGAAGAGGGAGAACTTTGAGATCATTGTAATTCTGGAGGGCATCGTGGAAGCATCAGGTTTGTAGAACTATTTTTTTTAGTCTTGTGTTGTGCTCCAACAATCGTCATGTCCACAGTAATGCAGCTACATTTAAAAATGTTGCTTTTTTTAGATTCTTTCCCTGTTTTAAAAGATTTGGAGAGTTGTCAAAGAGTTAAATGATCCATTTCGTTAGAGGTGTGGTTGGATGGAAAGACCATAGCCTGCTGCTTGATCCTCAGAATACAGCTCTGATCTCTCTACTCTGACTCTCTGTCTTGTTTTGTGTTTCGGTATCACTGAACAAACAACACAGCTGTTATCCTTAATAACTTTGCTACACTGATAGCTCAAATTTAATTACTATTTTATTTCCAGGCAGTGGTGTAACAACACAAAGAGCAAAACATTTCAATTACGTTAGTGTAGGGCGTTATTTTAATTCTGCACAACTGAAAAAATTTCGGGATAAATCACAATCAGTGCTAATGAGAAAACCTAAAGGAAACTGGAAAAAATTGATGGCAACAGAAGAAATTTCAACATCGCTGCTGAGCCAAAGTACTTTAGCTATGTTTGAGTGGTTGACTGAAAACAATGAGGGGGCTTTCAGACAGTAAGTGGTTGCAACCTCCAATGTTTCCAATGTAAACAGCGTAAACTGTCTGTAAGCAGAAAATAATTTTAGTGGTATCTAGTATTTACTGGTATATTGTTGAAAAAAACAAAACAATGTTAGAGCAACATTTTGCTTTGAATTTTGATTATCCGGACCAAGACCAATAAACAATGTTTATGACAAAAGATGGAAGATGGAAATTTAAAGTTCTATTTCCATAATATTGGACATAGGCGATTTAAAATGCTACATTACAATACATATGCCTTGATACCAAAGCTGTTCTGAATTTATTTGGCAGATCTTTTTCCAATAAAGTGACTTTTACACGATCCTCCGGTGTGTTTGTTGTCTTGCAGGTATGACATGCCAGGCAAGGACATCCTACACCGAGGACGAGGTCCTCTGGGGTCACCGATTTGAGTCGTGCATTTCTTTAGAGAAAGGGGCATTTCGTGTTGACTACAGTGCATTTGACAAAATCTTTGAAGTCCAAATGTCCCGACTCAGCGCAAAAGACAGGAGCACAGCAAAGGAACAATGTTGTGTTTTAGAAAATGTTGGCTAAACAAGCAGTGTCTGTACATTAAAATGGCATATATTGAGTGACTTAAAGTGATTGTGATATTTCCTGATAAACTATAACAATGATACTTGATGAATATTAGTTTTAGGGAAGCTTCTGTTGTTCTGTTGTATGTGTAATAAGGCTTGCTCTATGTTTTATTATAATATGCCATTTAATAATCATTTAATAATGTTACATTATGACATTTTTATGTTGTCTTTAAATAAAATTTATTTTGAAAATAAAAATGAACATCCTGCTAAACTCAATTGTCTGTGGTGTAATCTGGGCAATTAAAAAAGGACTGTGGCAAAATAATCGTAACTCAAAGGTCTGCTTTCTTTTTGACGTTTTCTGAGCTTTTCAACTCCAGAAGGTTCAACTCCATGTTTTTTATTTATGTAAATGGTTCAGTTGACATCGTGTGAACTTCTGTCCTGTGGATGGTGGTCATAGTAGTACCATCAGAAAAATGCACTTAAAGTATGAAAAGTTAAAGTACTTATTCTACCGCACAATTGTCCCTGTCAGTTGTTTTCATTATTAAATGAATATTACTGATGCATAAACATGTATAAAGCATTTTATTGTTGTAGTTGGTGGAGGTAGAACTAATATAATTGCCTAACATATACACTGTTGGGCAGTTTAATGATTATTCATCACATTTTATCATATGATCAGCTTGATCGTATGTTTTTGCCTAGTCACTAACCACAGCTGTCAGATGAACGTATAATATACAGTAGCATCAAATGAAAATTTTCAAGTTAAGACTGTACTTAAGTAAAGTACTGGACTATCTTCTACTAGTCCAGTACTAGCTCCAATTACTGAATATTGTTTATGGATGTTTTGGAAACAGTTTTGATTTTTTTTTAACTCCCGGCCTTTAGATGGCGCTGATTCGCCAAAACGTTCGACGCCGTAAAATCCAAAGAAAAAGAAGCAGCGCCAGAAGAGCAGCATGATGGGATATGAGAGTCCTCCGGCGGCGCGGTGCCGCCATGTCACCTAGAGAGAAACGTATAGCGCTTCTCTCTGCTTTATGCGTAGTTAGTTTTGCTCTTTATTATATTCCTACTTTTCTTTACGTGACTTTAATTCTTGCAGTTTGTTGTATTGTGAGTTACTATCACAGCGGAGAACCGCTTCCCGCCTGGTTAGGCCTGAATCCGCGGGCTGGCCTGAGCGTCGCAGCCGTGCTCCGGCGCTGGTTGTGGGGCTGGGGGGTGACCGGCGTGTCGGTGGCCGCAAGGGGGAGAACGAAGAGTAGCAGAAACAAAACTGAGCTCAGGGAGCCAGAGGGACACTTCAAAGAAAGGCTCGCTGAAACGGGGATATATCGGAGGGAAACACTGTCAAGTGACTCTTTTCTTTTCAGCCCTCGGGATTTCCTCATGGGGAGTTACATCGGGAAACCTGAGAGTCCGACCGCTGATCCTGGGAGGCCGAGAGCGGCGAGAAACCCCCGAGAGCAACTGCGGGAAAAGCTGTCCAAACCCAACCATGCAGTTTATACCCCAAACAGGAGGCTGTCATTTGCTGGGTACGTTCATAATCAAATCACGCCACACCAACGTACGCTCAGGGTCAGTTAGGAGGCAGTACCGGTAGAGCTGGGTTAAATTTCTTGGCGGGTTTTAATCATTAACTCAAAGCCTTTGAAAGGATCTTTATCAGCACACTCAAATAAGCAAACAAAGTAAGTTAGCCCTTTTCTCAGTACATGTCTGCATGTTTAAAAAGAATGTAATTCCTGGAGAGTTTTCTAGAAATAACAGTATTGTCCAATTGTGAACCGTGATGAGTGGAAAGGCTTACGTTTTGGAAGACAACAACATGCCTCATCTATTTGGTTTTGGTGTATTGAACATTCTGTAATATGTAAATAAAACACAATATATTGGAATTTTACAGCGATGAAACGATTCAATTATGGACTTGTTTCCGTGGTTGCCACTTGTGTTTACATTGTGCCAGTGGTATTGGATGTCTGAGTATTGGCATATTAGAAAATGGGAAAAATACAATTTGATATTGATAATTATCATGATAAATGTCAAATCAAATCATTATAACTTTAAAGGCTGAGTTTTGCTCCTTAATGAAAGTTGAAGAAACCAGATGGTTAATTGTTGTTTTTAAACAATTCTTTATGGTCAGAACAAACACTTCAAATTCAAAACAGCTCAAATCTCTTTTCCTCAACAAAATAAATATCTTCATAGAAAAATTAATCGCTAATTTGTAAGTGATTCAAAAGAATTAAATCAAACATTTGTTGAACATTTGTTATAGGAAAGTTACACTGCAATAATTACCATTATTGTTTCATTGCCCAGCCCTGCGATCTGCTCAAAGTGATAAAATGTTTATCCAGGGTAAACCCAGCATTTGATTTCAGTAATTCCTATATTGGAACGGTGCGAGATGTGGAAATATTGAATTAAAATGTTGTTTTCAGTGCATGGAAATATGTTATCATTCCTGGCAGACAGTAGACATCTATGGGATGACAAAATAACTTTAAAGATGCAACCAGCTGCTGGACAACAAGTTTTAACAAATCAAGTTTTGACTTTCCCCTTTCCGTAGAGTAAAAAATGGAGGGCTGAAGTCAGAAATGAGACTCATGATGTAGATTATATAAAAACATATACACCTTGGCTGTATATTTGTTATTGGATGCAGGTTACATGTGTTTACTCTTGCATCATGATGTTTTTTGTTCTCAGGGAGCCGCTGGGCACAGTGGGCAGGTTCACCATCACGCCCCAGCGTCACTATCCCCTGCAGCAGCCGGGTGTTTCCTCAGTTGGAGTCCTACCTCCGGTCAAGTGGGATGGCTTCCGGAAGAAAAACGTCCTCAGCCCCCGCAACTCCCCGGCTGTCCTGAGCCCCGTCACTGTGAAGATCGCCAGGCCCGACCACCACAGCACCCCCAGGTCTCTACATTCATGCAAACACTTCATCATACCAGTGTTAAATGATTTTGTCCGTTATCTAGAAGAAACCACACACAGTACATTGTTTCAGATTCCAGAACGTAGTTGTTTTTATTCATGTCACTGTGCTTTAAAGGTCAACTTGAATCAGCTCAGATTGGAGACAGATAAGCTGAGACTGTCAAGTAACACATTCATTGACAGGTGTTATGCGAGTTTTGCATGCCTCCTGAGAATTGCATGCACCTCCAAATAATGCTTTTAAACGCAATAATATCATTTGCGGGGTTCAGCAATGGGTATATAGCCAAAAGTATATAGCCTATTCTATGAACATTTAGAGTCGTTAATATTTTATTACACATTGAGATGAAGCAAAAATATGCGGCGATAACCCCGTTTGATCAGTGTGCAGAGCAAAGTATCTGAGAAGGACCTTTTAAGAGGTGAACGCATAATTCGGCAGAACAGATGAGGAAGGCTAGCTGCCGAGATTTGCATTCACCTCTTGAAATTCTCGCAGGTATGCAGAACTCCGCACAACCGGGCAAGACGCTGACAGCAGAAACAGCTGATCAGACGTGAGTTACAAGTTCGCTACGTCAGAACTTATTCGGAAAAAGTGTTTCCATCTCCCATTTAGCGCATTAACTCTTTTTCGACAAAGGCAAAAACCACCGCAAGTGAGCGCAAAAACTTTTTTGCGAACATTTTTATTTTTTATTTTGCCGTTTTCATCACCCTTTTCTTATGCGATACTTCAAAATGCGTATCAAAAAAAACGTTGATGGAAACACGGCTAGTTTGTGGGTAATTGGGAGGGGCATATTTTGCTATTCTACAAAATGAATAATAGATTATTTGACAATGAAAAACCCTGGTGATTGTTGATGACTGGTGTTGAGAGAGACAGAGACCAGTGTTTAGTAAATCCCAATTTGTCGGGTGTGTGCTGAGGATTTGCTGTTTGACCAGAGCTGTATTGTTACCTTTTTTGTTTTTAGTTTGGACCATCTGAGTTGTGCAGGGCTCCCCAGGGCCTCCGCAGACCCCTGCTCCAGAGAAAGTGTCCTCAAGGTGTTGAAGGAAAGCCGCAAGAGAGAAGTGGAGGATGAGGACAGAACCTTCGCAACTGAGCAGAAAAGCAAAAGAAGGTACAAGGCTGAAAGGGATCTCTGGAAAGACCACAACAGTGCTAGCAAGCTTCCCCACTGGCACTGATTGGGTATTGTAGCCAACCCTCAAGAGCATCCCACATCACTTCCTTTGATATGGGATGATGGAACCAGATGTAGATAAAATGTTAAAACCAGGTGGAAATGGAGTCTTAAAGGCCAAAATAAATGCTAGAGATTCAATGTAGTTTTTAGCTGACAGATCACAGCAAGAACTCCAACATTGGAGTTTCTATATATTGATCCATCAAAAAATATTTAGAGAAGGAACTATGTGCTTGGAGTTTTTGTATTAAGCCGCTTTAACATGCACACGTTTATCTTAATCCGATAGCAATTTCCATATTACTTTTCACATGGCACAAGTCTGAATAGTGTCCGATTAACGTACATACAGAGAGAGAGAAATGTGCATCTTTTACAACTTTCTGACATCTCCAATGAATCCATTATCATCTCTTATACTCAAAGAAACCGCCAATTTAAAGTTGTTGAGGAGACACTTTTCAGTTTTTATTTATTCCAACTGCATGGATGAATGAATTAATATACAGCTAAATGTTTAACATACATACATCAGGCTGGCTCTCTGTAACTGTGCTATAATGTCTGAATTAAGTCTTTGGGACAGACGCCTATGTCTGAAGAACAAAACCGTTTAACACGCAGAAGAAGCCAGCAATGTCAACATTACTTGTCTGAAAGGGGTTTTAGGTATTTTGTTCAGCTTTCATTTTATAAATCCAGACATCACAACCTTAAAGAACAACTGCTACTCACTACTTGGTTCGTGCATTCAGGCTGTTAAAGTATTTTACATGTTTGTAATCCATTTTTATTTCCCAAGGCGTAACGACAGCGGAGGAAGTGCACACTCTGCTTTTGGGCCTCTTCTGCCCAATGGAACACCATCACAGCTGGTCCCTAAGTGAGTTCCACTTTTCTGAAATCAAATCTTGTCTTTGAGTTTTACTATGTGATGATGTGAAGCCCGTAGCAGTGTGTGAAGTATAGTGTGGCTGTCTAAATGTAGGTGGAAATGCTTTCTCTTCTTCCTCCAGGCCAGGAAACCTGAAAAGAGGGATGACCTCTATGGCAGAGGAGTCCATCATGAAGAGGTCTCGCACCTCCTCCATCAGCTCGGCCAGTGGAGTCCATGCCCCGAGAGGAACCCCGGGCACGAGGAGAAACCCTATCCAAAGCTCCTACAGCTCTTCAGTAGGCCTCAGCCAGGTAAGACTTACCTCCTGCATTACAGTGCACGTGTCCCTGCAGAGGTAAAGTGGAGTTGTTAAGCTTTATTTCCATTTTACCTTCACAGTGGAAGAAACGGTCAGCACCCAGCTCCCCTCTGTCCAGCCCCGGATCATCTCGCTGTCAGACTCCAGAGGGAGCCTCCAAAAGAACCAGGTATGTCTCTGCTGGTTTCCTGTTAGTTAGGGATGCACCGAATGTTCAGCCACTGAAATTAATTGGCCAAAAATAGCAACAAAAGCACTTTTGGTGTTCAGCCTAATAAGTCAAGACTGCATAAATTTTCCGAACAATTACATTGATCAATTGCATTCGAGAGTAATTGTTACGAGAGTCCTACCTAAAGAGAGACTGAGTCTTCATGTTACGTGATAAGAGAACCACATACAATATTATTTATCAAATTGGGTCAGACTTGATGAATTTAGCGCGAGGATACACATGTGACAACGTCCGGTTTTCAAAATAAGGTGTGTCTACATGGTCTCTATATGGAAATAAGATTAATTGGATTATATTCACAGAAAGTATAAAACATTACATGAATCCATTAAACGTAAATGGACACATGTAATTTTCTTTACTGGATCCTCTTGGGCCTCGGACCCGCCCCTCATAGTCTCTCCATATCCTGTGGGAAACACTGAGTAAAAAGCACATTTTGATTATTCAATTTATGCAATGGTAAAAAAAAAGGTGAAATAATGGAAAAAATGTGAATGTACTTGTTTGGTATTCAGTAATCGGCAATTTTTTTCATTATCTTCGGCTTTGTCCAAAAATTTTCATTTCGGTGCATCCCTACTGTTAGTCATCCACATTTAATCTAATTTTACATTTTTCATTTTTCATTACCAGAGAGGACGATGGCCAGTCTCCTAGCTCAGCATCCTCAGTGAGGTCAGAACAGACATCCTCCGACAAGGCACCCGTTACATGTAAGTCTCATTTATCTCCAGTGTCTGTCTGAACAGAGGGAAGCTGAGAAGTTCAGCACTGTGATGAGGATTATGCAAGGCTATATAATACTGACACTGCATTTAAATTAATATTTAAAGCTGCCTACTTTGCCTAATGGCAATTAGAGGTTATTCTAAAGCTAAAACATGTAAGTTATGAACAGAATATTATTTTAAAACATTCAAAAAATTATCAGCAGAATGGGGGAAGTTATGTCAAAGAGGTATATGCATTCTGTTGCAGAAATGTCTACTGAAGTTAGCATGCTAACGAGCTAGCCCGATCTGTCCTGTCTCGTAATACAACTTTGTACTGAGAGAGGCAATAGTCCCATAGTATAGGTCAGAATTTCCAACCTGGGGCTAACCTGTCCCACACAGGTCATCGTCTCTAAATCTGAATAGCTGCAGTATCCCCGTGTTAAGCTTTTGACACACATAAATCAATAGTCGCTGTGTATACTGTTGGTCACTCTTTGTCTGCTGTGAGTTCCAACATGGCACCAAAAGCTAGGGATGCTCTGATTAGGGTGGGCGATCTTCTTTATTTTCATATTGTCTAATCATGGCTACTTGAGATCACAAACTGGCGATCTGATTGCCAGGGGGCCATGTTACGTTGCAGCATACCAGTGAAATGCCAACATGGAAAAAAAAGACTTATTAGCTTTAAGAGAAACCACCAGAAACATCTGTAAATGCTCAATGCAGTGTTTCCCACAGAATTACAGTGTAACTCTGGCGCGTACGCGGGTGGTGGGTGCAGTCGATATTGAACAGCAGCTATGTACAGCGTGCTAACCTGACAACCCAGCTGTATTCTAACGTTAGCATAGCTATCCTTATTAGCTAGGCTCCTTACATGCTTATTATAACTTATTTGTCTATAAACACACGGCTCTGTTTCCGTTTGTGAGAAAGGGAGCGAGCAAGCAGAGGTGCTGAGCGAATCTATGCACTGCTGGCAGCTCCGCAATGAATCTGCAGGGCACCTCTGGAATTATTTTCATGTAAGGTAACATTAGGAGGGGATTTGTTGTGACACTAAAACTAGTCCACGGTGACTGAGTGAATGACAGCAGAATAACTGAATTTTATAAAGACATGGTGCAGATTCTGATTCAGCATCAGATCAGTGCATCCTTACCAAAAACTTCAACAGTGTTGGTTGTATAGCAGTAGACAATGTGTTTTGTATTTTTGTCGCCTTTTGTTTTATTGTCTATTATATGATGATGTTGCAGCCAAACTTACTCCAGTCCCCAAGGTCCCAGTCACTACTTCAACAGACTCTCCTGGTAGTGGTGGGTTAAGAAAACGGAAGATCCAGCTGGTGTCCAGTCACCGGGATGATCACATCTCTCTGGTAAGGAGTGCTACATCATCAGACTTCCTCTATTGGGCTTGTGTTATCTAGATTTCTCTTTTTTTTTACTCTTGTCGATTGCTTGTTGATCTGCAGCCCCCGCCACCAGAGTTGGGCTACACTATCACTGCGAAAGACCTAGATGAAGAGAAAAGGGCTGGCATCAGCAAGATCCAGAAAGTCCTGGAGACGCCTGGTGAGTAGAAGCAGCCACAGGAATAAAAAGTTTAACTCTTCTGCAGTGTTTGATTCATGCTGCACTGTTACCATCCATTCCCACATACAGACTTAAATGCTGTAACAGTAATAGGCTGTCATTCATTGTTAATTTAACCTTGAAATAATAATCTGCTGCCACCCACCTGAACTCAAAAGCCAAATTGAGATAGATTGAACATTATGCAACTATATTCTGATGCACCGTAGAGACAACCGGGGAATAACCAGTCAAATCTAAGTCCATTTGTGTAAACTGGGTAAATCCACTGATTCAGCTGAGAATCTTTCTCCTAGGTTGCTCTTCACTCTGTGTGGGATTAAACACGAGAGCAAGTGATCACTCATTCCTTATATTCTTCCAAATAGAAACGTAGATGTTCATTTCTGCTTATTTCTGAGCTGTTAAGTGATTTCTCTTTTGGCTGTTGTGATTTAGGACCCTTCGGACTCTGACCAGTCTTAGGTAGCTGTTGACTGGGTAAGCCCCAGCCTGACCTCTGACCTTGCTGTTGATTTGTCCTTGTTAGCTCTGGAGCCAGAGAAGCCTTTCTCTTCCCCAGCCACCACTTCCACCCAGGCCACCTTCTCTACGGGCTCTACCACCACCGCCACGCTGAGCAGCCTTCTGGCATCTCCTCTGCCCACAGTCTCCAGCTCTGCGATCCCTGTCATCAACCTGGATCCCAGCCCGAGCAGCAGTGTCAGCACAGCACCCATAGCTTCCAACCCACTGCTGGAGGCTCTGAAAATGAAGATCAGCATTCCTGGTAGCTCCACATCTGCTGCCAACACAACTACAGGTACAGTCACTGAACTGAAGGTCTTTCCAGGTGGAAATTCCCAAGTGTAAGGTTAAAAAAAAAAATAAAACCAAAAGTCACTTCTGCCTTTGAATTTGTCTTTTCATTTTTTTTTCCCGGTTACTATTTTGTAAGTTTTAAACAATAGTTTCATATCATAACATTTCATATATATTTCTGTATATCCAGAACATCCCATATATCTCATGAGATGTATTGATTGATCCACATTCTTGTTTGTTCCCTCCAATTGGCTTGTTGTGTCTGTAGTGTCTGCAACAACTACACCGGCACAACCCAGTAGCTTAAACCTGAAGGTTTCGACTACAGTGGATGCCCCAAAGCTCCCTCCTGCCTACCCATCTCAGTTCTCCTCTGCTGGTTTGGAGCAGCCCTCTGCCTTTACTCAGGTGCTGGGTCAGGTCTCCAAGGCTTCCAGCAGCACTCCACCTGTAGCAGCAGCAAACCTGTTTGGACTAGCAAGCCAGATCAGCACGCCCACTGCCTCTTCATCCTCTAACTTGATCACGGCTACTGCTTCTACCCCAGCCAGCAGCTCAGAGTCCATCAGTAACACCAACCCCTTGCTGGCTTCAGGGTTCAAGCCCATCTTTGCTGTCACCACCACCTCCTCCACTACATCAACCCCAGAGAGCAAACCTGTCCAAAATTTCAAGCCCATCTTTGGAGCTACCACTGCAAGCACTGGTTTTAAACAGCCTCCATCCCTCACAACCACCAACCCAGCCTCTACGGTTTCTTCAAGTACTACACCCTCGATGTTCGGTGGACCAATTAGCAGCACCACAGTTGCCCCATCTGTTTTTCCTGGTATGACCAACGCCACCACAGGCACACCCTCCACCGGCTCCATCACCACCACACAGCCTACCGCCCAGCCAGCTGTGAAATCCCTCTTTGGAAACTGGTCAGCACCATCCACAACAAGTACCAGTTCAACTTCAGTGCAGGCCCCTAATACAGGGAGCACATTTCAATTTGGAACTGCTAGCACCACTACTGCAGCTGCTCCTGCTGTTGCCTCCACAACCTCCACCAACAGCACCTTCGCATTTGGTGCAACACAGCCAGATCCCCAAGCAGCCAACCAGAAAGTATTCTCCTTTGGCCAGACAGCAACCAGCCAGAACACAACCACTGCTTCGTTTGGAGGATTTGCCATGGCCAACACAGCCTCCACCACTGCTGCCACCACCACCCAGTCCACTTTCGGCTTTGGAAAGTCGTCATTTCAAGCGCCAGCTGTGCAGTCAACCTTCGGCTCCTCAGCAGCAACGCCAAAACCATTCACCTTTGGAAACAGCGGAGTATCATCTACACCTGCCTCTAACCCCGCCCCACCCCCTTTCCCCTTTGGGACAGTTGCTGTCACCACAGCAACCAGCTTTGCGACTCCAGCTAAACCAGCGTTTGGAGCCACCTCCGCTGGTTTTGCTTTCGGTGGCACCACCGCTCCCTCAGCTGCACCCTCGGCTGCACCCAGCTTTGGTGCATCAACCCAGACTCAGAGCTCCTCCTCAGCCACCTTCACATTTGGCAGTGCTGCTCCTCAGCAGGCTCCTTCTGGCCCTGCTCAACCAGCACAGAGTGGATTTAACTTCGGTGCTAGTATGCCATGCCCCCAGTTTGGAACACCAGTCTCTAATAATCCTGCACCACAGATGGGAAGCTTCAACTTTGGGGCTGCTGCTACTGACAAACCAACTTTTGGTAAGGAAAAAATAAAACAGTTTTGCTTGTTTATATTGTAAACCCAGACACCAAGGGATTTACACTGACGTTTCTGAAAGAGTCAACACAATTTTGGCTTTCACAGTTATTCAAACTTTATAGCGTATGCAGACAGACAAATCCTCCCTGGCATCAGGTTCAAGTTCCCTATTTGATTCCCAAACAGAATACTTGATTAATGCAGGTGGGAATCTTTCTTGGTTTCAAAATTTGATTCAGAAACATTTCTAGATTCAATAAATAGAAATGGTTTTTTTTTTTTTTTTTTAAGGCTCTTACTCCAGTCTGCTGTGTGTCAAACCATTCAGTCATATGTTGTTTTTTTTAATTTAAACTGGCATTTTAACGGTTCTTGATGAACATCACTGTCTGATTAAACACAGCATTTTATTTGGGAAAAAGTTAACAGAAATAATTTGGAAATATTTTAAGTCTTTTGACTGTACGAGAATAATGAAATGATATGATAATGAAATGGTGTACATCTGAGTAACATTTCCTCACTCAAAACTAAAAACTCTTGGTTAGACTGATAATTTTGTGTTTCTTAAACAAGACGTCTACATTTGTTTCTGTCCCAGTGGAATTCAATGCTTTAGGCCTGGTTGGTTGTTTGGTTTAATCAAGTTGTGTGCTGCTTTCTCTGTAGGGACGTCTACCCCATCCTTCGGCCAGAGTGCTGCTGCAGGTCCACTTCCCTTTGGAAGTCCTGGAACTCCAGTCCAAGGCTTCAATGCTGTTCCTTTTGGTAGGTGATTAATTTTTTTGAGCTGCAGACTCCCAACAACTCCCTGTGGTTTTCTCTGCTTCTACTATTTCTCCCTGCTATATTTTAAAGTGATACACACCCCAAATTGCTCATAATGTATCTTATTATATGGTTGTTCATTTTTATTGAAGAATATCACTGCAAACGAAGTCCTGATAACTTGGTGACAAACACAGTATGTTTCCCATAACTTCTTCACAGTCAAAATTTCCTGCTGATTCAGTGGCGGAAATGTGAAAGCCCGGCAGCTGGACATGTTTTGTTTGCATCACTGGTAACATAACACAGCTACAGTGCAGCTGATGATAATCTGTAAACAGCCAAGTGAGTCTGATATTGAACAAGACGTAGGAGTGAAACTAAACTCTAGGGTTGGGCAATGTCTACAATGAAACATGGGGATGGACGATGTCACCTGGTTCGTGGGCGAGCGCACGCCAGAGGGAGGCAGCAGTCGTCTTATGTGCATGTGTTCTAGCACAGACTTAACTCGTTAAAAAATTGGTAGTCTATTAAATGATGTTACAAGTGGTGTGAGTGTGTCAGAGTGTGGGGAGAAGAGAATTCCGAGGCAGGTGCAAAGCATACTTAAAAACAATAAGAAGAATGTTCATACAGCTCCAAAAGTACTGAAAGCTGAACAAGAAAAACAGAGCTTTTTCTTTCAGAGCAACAAAGCATCACAGTCTACAAACCTTTACTCGCCCAGTCCTGTCTCAAAGTTACCTAACTACAATAGAAATAGGGAGATGAGTGATCTGTAGAAAGGAGAACGGAGTAGCAATATGCTTGCCCTATCTCTTCACCCCTGATTTTGCACGCTCTGATATTCTCAGCTTTGGTGCTGAACACTAGAGACGTTGACTAAAACGCTCCCACAGACAAGACTCTGGCACCGCTTACTGTTTCACCATTCAAAGTGATCTCTGATGCGGTTTCAGGAGTCATGCAGTTGAGATGCTCTGCAAAAACAATTTGTGCGGCCCAAAACTTAGGACTGTATGATCAGTTCATACAGAATCACAGTATATCTGACCCATAGCTAAATAAAATGCATTAGCTGTTTCAGGTGAATCACTTGGAAAATTGAGGTGGAGCCCTTGTTAAAGCAGTCAACCAGAAAACAATATTTTTGTGAAAAAATACAAAGAAATGTTAATATCTGTTCTTATAAATGACTCGTTCTGTATGTTTTATTATCAGGGTCTCCAACGACTCCCTCCTTCTCTATCGGAGCTGGATCAAAGCCATCTGGAGCACGTCAGAGGCTGCAGGCGCGGAGGCAACACAACAGAAAGAAGTAACCTGCTGCATGCGTCCTGCACTGCTTTCAGAGGACTTCAGCTGGCTCTGTTTTAAGCCCAACATCCCCCAACCAGGCCACCACCATGCCCTCTGCTTCCTTCCCCTCCTCTATTGGGTTGTGCTGGCCTGAAACATTGTGTTTGCAGAGGAGTTAGAAAGAGCACATCAGCTTGCTGAGTTCATGCTGCCTGGATGACTACATGACCCAGTGAGGAGACAGAATCCATAACAACGTACTATACTTGAAGAGGGAGAAAAGACAGCTGAGTAGTTTGATTCTGAACAAAAGCATATCCAAAGTTATTTTTCCTTTACAGTACGTGGACACTCCCATTGGTTCGTCTTAAGGAGAAAGTTGAGTCAGGCAAAGACATGGAGCCTTGGCTCAAACATTTATTTTTTTACGTGACGCGCTGGTTTGTATGTTACCGAATGTTTGAGTACATTATCTAAATGAGTCTGAATAGGGTTAAATGCACAGTTGATCCAGATAAGGTACACAACACTGCAGTGTAAATGTAAAGTTATGAGACGTTTGCATTTTAAATTATTTTTTTAATTGGCTCTCTGACCCTGTAAATGATTGTGTTTCTGCACTTGAAGGTCAACTTAGTAAATGTCTTAATGTAGTTAGTGCAGACCCTTGTTTTCTTGTTTCATACTCTGTCATTGCAAGCATTCCCAGAGTCCTCCAATGGACGGCCTTTTTTTGATAGTATTTGCCAACACTTCATGCCTGTGAAAAGAATCTGTGATCTTTCTCATCTTTAAATTCTGAGATGTGTTTGTTTGTGCCAGACTACCTCTCTTTACTCCAGGCACTGAATCCATGTTAATTCACTGAAAATATCAATTAGATTTTACCTTCAACTACTGTTAGTCCAGATGGACCTTAATAAATACATTGAGTTTTTAAACATCTGCACAGCAACACATTCTGAAATATCAGTTATATTAGATTACATGGCATGAACGTAACATCAGATTGACTAAAAATACAATCGTATCAAATTGGAAACTCTTATCTGCATGGTAATTACAGAAATTCTCACTACGTTGCAGGGATTTTTGTAGTCTGTAATGTTGCTTACTTGGACCATGAGTTGAGGAATTTTTTCAAGCAAAGATGACGGTAAATCCATTTGTCAGCAGTCAGTTATTTTATTAAAATTGTTTCTGTTCTCAGTAACAATCATCTCTTTTTGTGAAAAGTGAGCTTTATATATGGCATTTTGTGGTGGTTAATTTTTAATTAATAAAAACTTAATTTTGGACGTAGTAGATGTTCCAACAAGAACACATTCAACCTTTCAAGGTCCAATTCTTGTACTTTTCGACCATGTCACCGGGCCATTGAATTGACTGATTCAGTTAAGTTGTGTCCAAACTCTACTACATACTGACTGTATACACTACATATTAATATTAACAATATATTGGTTTTTGTAGTTGTTATACAAGAAATCTGCATACTTTATAGTACTGTATTATTCTAATGGGAAATTATGCAATATGTACAAAAAACTATGACTTTAAAATACCACTGCTAGTTAAACTTAAAAAAAAGGCAAAATGTTTCTCCAAAAAATGCAACAATTATTCATTAATTATAATCATAGATATTTAATTTTTTCGCAGCTCTTACATTTCCTTTGTGCATTTCAGTGTCGATCAACTACACACTGAAAAATCTGGGGTTTTTAGTACACACCGCTCACGGACTGTTTTTTAATGTAATTAATTTAGTCCCTTTTTCAGTTTGTACACACTGAAAACTTGCTTAGAATTAGTTTGTAGTCTGGATTTAGGACACAGCTCATGCCATTTGTATTGTGTCTTTTGTGCTCTTTTAGTTTTACTGCCAGCTAATTTATAACACTAACATACAGTTACCATACATTACCCATTTCCTTTTTAGATAACAGCAAAACTTAATTTCTAGTGTTGCAAAGTACAGGATGGGATACAGTTACAAAGGAGTCTCTTCTCTTAAGAAGTAAACGTACACCAACTAGACCTACAACAGTTAGAACTAGATTAGTCAGTCGACAAAAATTAATCTGCAACTAATTTGATAATTGATTAATGATTTTGTTTTTTCAAGCAAAATATCAAACATTCACTGGTTCCAGCTGCTCAAATTAGAGGATATCAAGGTTTTCTTTGTCAACTGAATATCTTTTGGGGTTGGGGCTGACAAATCCTTCTTTAATGTAGAGAAACCAGAGATACGTCTCTGCTGTTGAGCTGCACTCCAGGACCAGATGTACCAGGATCCACAATTTCTCAATATATTTTATTGTTCACAGACCCACTGACTGGTAGGTCGTACAGATCTTTTCCAATTCTGATGGCCTGTACTTTCCCAAGATATTTGTTTTGCACTTATTGGTTTATGGCGGGTGAGGGAGGTGGTATTTGAAAAGGGACATCAATGCATACCCTCTATGGAGCCCTCTGAGTTTTGTGTTGCTACTTGGCACTCCAACAAATCAAGAAAAAATTTAAAGATGGAAATTACAACAAAACTCGCATATGTATCATTCTTTTTATATACAGCCTATGGTATCATTATAGTTTTTGTTTCTGTAATGCCAAACATTTGGCCCATCCCACACTGTTACAAATATCACTGTACAGAGACGGACTAAGAATAAAATAATACTACATTTTATTTATAGGCGCCTTTCTGAACACTCAAGGTCACCTCACAAAACATAATAACAGTACAGCAATAATTGGTCAAATTAACAACTATAATTACAGTGCATAAAATCAGGGTACAAAACAACTGAAAACAAATAGTGAGAAAGTGATCACTTGGGATATGCCAGTTTAAAAAGATGTGTTTTCAGGCGGGATTTAAAAATGGAAAGTGAGTCAATGTTACGGATGTCTGGTGGAAGAAAGTTCCAGAGACGAGGGGCAGAGCGGCTGAAGGCTCTGAACCCCATGGTGGTCAAACGAGCAGGAGGTACAGTGAGGTGAATAGAAGAAGTTGACCTAAGAGTACGGGTGGGGGGGTTAATATGAAGGTCAGTGAAGTACCGAGGAGCGAGGTTATGAATGGCCTTGAAGGTCAGGAGCAGATTCTTGAAATCAATGCGGTAAATAACTGGGAGCCAATGAAGCGGCTGAAGGACAGGAGTAATATGATTAATAGAAGGGGTTCTGGTGATGATCCGGGCAGCAGAGTTCTGAACCAGTTGAAGTTTATGTATGGATTTGAGAGGAAGACCGACGAGAAGAGAATTACAAAATACAGCCCCAAACTTTTGACTCACCAAAACCCACCCATACAGCCCTTGTTATACTTAAATAAATTGAATAGTAAGAAGGGATTTGACAACTTAAATCATAATTTGTAGATCGATACAAGAGACAGATAATATAGTTACAATAATGTGATTGCGAAAGTAACTTAACTACATTCCTTAAAGCACTGAGCTCATGCTTGTACTATACATGAGTATTTCCATTTTATGCTGCTTTATACTTCTACTACTTATATATTGTAGTTTTTATTCCACAAAAAAATCTAATGATTAACTTAAATGCAACACATTGTTGAGGTTTTAACCTTTAACCAGTGATTCCTTTGTCACGTTACTGCGGCTCCTAGCTCCGTCCATTAGGTGGCGATAATGGCGGCCAACTCTTTGCTGAAACTGAAGAAGAAGAACGAAAAATATGACGACGAAGAATATTTGTACGCATGCGCAGTGCCCCAGTAGTGAGTTGTAGCCAAGTAGACGTTAGCAGTGAAAAGTACGTGGCAGAAAGCTTTCGATATGGAGGTAGCTGCACTGGTCGCCTTGACGCTTTTATTGGGAGCACTGGTTATTCTCGTTGCGTTCGCGGTGGGCAGACGGAAAGAAGAAATACGAGAGGAACTGGAGCAGGCAGCGGAATTTGCCGGTAAGAGTCACACTAGCTAACGTAACGTAACTCTATCCGCGAGCGGTGAGTCACCATCAACTCTGTCACCGTCTCTACCGTCTTTGACACAAGCTCCTTTCTGTTTTCATTCATTCATTCAGTCATTCGTAACGAGTGTAAACAGGAGTAATGTTGTGCATGCGGTGTAAACTGCTCGTTCACACAAACACTTATCGATAAGAAACTGAAGTAACTTTGAGCGACTGTCATGTGCTGTTGGCCAATCGGCGAAAGTTATATTGACGGACCAATGGGATGGCTGCTTTCTGAGAGCTCAATGCCTATCAAACATTTGATTGTTCCTTTGGCCTCTCTGAGGTTCACAAGACGTCCATCACTAATCACAGGGACCTCTCCCCTGTTACCGCTTTTTCCTCCAAGCTATCAGACTTTTAAACTCAAATTCATCCTCAGCACAGCTCCAGTGATCTAGTTTATTTCTCTCAACCTTTTTTTGATTGTTTTTGGATTACTGTACATTGTCTGCTGACGTGGAAATTGTATGTTTCTGGTCTCTGAAGAATTCATTAATAAAAGAGAATAAACAGAGAAGTACTAAAACGCACTTACAGCTGGTCCAGAGACCTGCTGCCTACGGCAACTTCAGGCGTCTGGCCCTGAGCAAAGGGATGCACAATCATTTACCGTCTAGGTTTCTATGTTTTGAGGAACAGAGATTCTCTCCCAGCCTTGAATGAACATTACAGGAGAGGAGAGGAACAACAAGAGGGGGAAAACACCAAAACAATCTCTCAGCTCTGACCTAAACCCTAGTAAATGTGGACAGACTAACATAAGGAGTATAGAATAGGAAAGGTTAAGGATAAAAACACAATACATAAATATCTATAAGCCATAACAAAGTTTGTAATAATAATAGTAATTAGTAATAATGGTAAAAGAACGTGCATAAAAGATTAAATGTAAGAGGACACAATTTTCTGCCATACAAACTCAAACTTAATTTCACTTTACAACCTGTTGTAATGTGACAAATAAACCTACCTCGTACCTTACTCTGCTGTAGTTAATACCTAAGTATTACATTACAAACAAGTCAAAGACTTCAGCTTATTTAGAATTTGCAAAAAAAATGCACGTGGGATTTTTTTTTTTTACACAAAGAAAGACAGTGCGACAAAGTTATTTAAGTTTTTAGTATCTAATAACATGATTATCACCACTTCAGAGCTTAGGTATGTTGTCCGTAACCAGATGCAACAAGCTGCTTTCAGTCTGGGCGACATGGCCAGATATATTATCGCAATAAAAGATTTGATATCGATCTTTGTACGAGGAAGGCTGATTTTTACTCCTGAGGGAAAGTTGAAGAAACAAGATGGTTAATTGTGGTTTTAAACTTTTCTTTATGGTCAGAACACAAACACCTGATGCCAAACAGAGGATCACTAAACAAATCTGAAGTTTAACATTCAAAACATATACGATCAAATCTTTTTTCAACACACATGCATGAGTAAATTTAAGTAAAGTCTTTTTTCAGTCCCTTTTCCTCAACAAAATAAATATCATAAGAGAAAAATTTAGAAGTGCTTTATTGGTTGTCATTCAAATAAATAAGTCAAACATTTATTGGACTTTTTTAATATTGTTATTTAAGAAAATTGTATCACCATAATGATCATTATTGTTTTATTGTCCAGCCATAATTTTAGATTATGAGACATAAATAAATTATAAATTGAGATGTTCTTCAGTAGCCCTGTGTATTGTCTCTCAGCTGAAGGCAGTGTTGTGAAAGGCCCTTCATCGAAGAAACCGAAGCTGGAGAAGCAGCAGCGCAGCCGTAAGGAGAAAGCTTCACAGCACACTTTCAGCCATCCGCTGTTGGCAGCCTCACTGAAGGTAAACTGGAACACACAGTGACACCGCTGTAAAACACACGCATTGAAACAGCCTGTGAGTACGAGGATTGTTGTTCAGGGACATATCTGTATTTATGAACACCACAGAGGTCCAAAAGGGCCTTGTCTCTGTTTAGTGTTTATTTAGTCTACCCTCAGATGTGCAATTCAGCCGCACCACAAACTGCAACCTCCAAAATGACCTTTGTGTTGAACGCCTCTCTAAAACAATTTGAACAAAAACAACATTAAAAACATTATAAGCACCATGAAAATGTTGCGCAGGGCGGTTGTATTAGAAAGGATTAGTTTTAACTGGTGTATTTGTGATATGTTTTACAGATTTCCATCTTCAATAGGAAAACATTGTGTCTCACTTGAGGCTGCTTCTCGAAATCCACTCTATGAGCACATGCTTGTGTCCATGTTCTTTTCAGAGCCACAGTGGGAACGTGACATGCCTAGATTTCAGCAGTAATGGGAAGTACTTGGCTTCATGCGCTGACGACCGCACGGTCCGGATCTGGAGCACCAAAGACTTCCTGGATCGTGAACACAAGTGTCTGAGGGCCAATGTGGAGTTGGATCACGCCACACTAGTCCGTTTCAGCCCGGATTCTAGGTCTTTCCCCCCCTCTCCTACCTTTGACTAAATTTGTACAAACATCAACACAGCGAGTTAGCTTCTGTACCACCATCTCAGCCAGGGCTGCTGTTACTTTTTGGTATTGATGAATCTGTCTGTTATTTCTCTGATTAATTGATTAATTGTTTTGTAGCTGTTTGATGGGTGTGTTTGGTCACTGGAGTTTCAGTCATTATTAAGCCTGACTAAATATTTATCTGTCTGAGATATGTCAAACTGGACAAACATATCCATATACTGAATACAATAAGCAGTACTATTAGATGTAGCCAGAACACCCATAATTAATCTATTTAAACAGTAATTTCACCATGTTTTAGTAAGGGATAACTGCAAAAAATGGGTGGGAAAGCACGTGTGTATGAAAAATGCCCCAGTTTACTAGAGCTTCTTCAGATTTCTTTTTTTGTCCAACCAGCAGTCCAAAACCCTTAAATTTACAATGATGAGCTTTCAAAATAGTAGTAGAATTCTTTTCTGTCAGTCAGTTAATCAGCTAATTGTTCCAGCAGTAATGTCAGCCAAAAAGAGAGACTTTGTCGTTCCTTACTGAAATAAGTCTGCATTATTTCACTTTTTAAAGACAGAAAAAGTAAAGTAATTTACATTAATGTAAATATGTCTCAATTTTGCACACTGTAATATATGTAACTAGAGCAGAAGTCTGCGTTTGTCAAGCAGAAGTGAAATTGGTTCATCGTGATGTGATTTTTGGATACCTGATATTCTCATGACTTCTTTCACTGATTCTCACCTTGTCATTGCAGGGCGTTTATCACCTGGTTGGCCAATGGAGATACCATCCGAATCTTCAAAATGATCAAAAAGGAGGACGGCACTTTAAGCTTCAAAGCTGCCCCTGAGGACTTCCCACAGAAACACAAGACCCCCATCCTCAACATTGGCATTGCAGAGACCGGTACAGAACACACAAAATGTCTCTAAGTCACGGACGAATTTACAGTTTTTGTTTGTAAGCCAGGAAAGCACAAGGAAACAAACGGGTTTAGTGTGGAAAGTACCAGCAGCGGGTAAAAGCTAAAAATGATTGATTTCAAATTTCAGTAAAGACAGTTTGCTGTGAATCCCTGACCATGATTTGAAGACAATGTGTGAAAGTCTTATGGTTCTAGTACATAACCACGATGAAACAATCAGCCACTCTTAGTGTCTCTGGCTTTTTCAGCTCCTTTAGTACATTCTTTTAGCTAGCGGGCCATGAGGAGATATTACCTGAATTTAACAAAAAGACAGGTATTGAATTAGAATCAAATACCCAACCTTAACCTGTACACAAGTTTTAGCAGCCTTGAGCTAGGCTGGATGGGGACAAAATATCAGCCCTGGCATTTTTGGCCCAGGCGGCCCACCAAAATCGGTCGGACACCCCTAACCAATACACCATGCTTCCATATAAAATGTGTACCTATTGTAATATTCTCCCAAACCAGCTGAGTGGTATGGGCCGTGGATAAATGTACCAGTGCAAGTGAATCAGTATTCACACTCATTTATTGACACCATGGTTATCAGAGGTGGCCATAGAGTACAAAACTCATACTCAAGTACAAATAGCCTACAAGTCATTTTCACAGCAGCGTGGGATTAGCCAACGCAATGCAGACAGAATAACCTCACCTCTGCCATTAGGACTGTTAAGCTAAGACTGATATAGGAAACTATGCTAGCTACAAAAACAATGTCAAATAGCTTATGCAGTGCTGTTTGACAGTGAGTTCTCCAGCAGTAGGTGAAAGTCTCACTTTTATGATACCGTTATGATTATGGTATAATCAATTACCTTAATTGAAGTAATCATCATCATTGTCACTATGGCATGGCACACACCCTACCCAAGGGCGTCTCTTTGTGTTGAAAAGTGGTACATTTACGGGCTCAGATTAGGGATGTGACAAAACACTTAGCCCATGAGATGTGACATTGCACAAGATAGGGGTCATGAGTACAAGACAAGAGTATATTTTAATACTATTTACAAAACAATATTTATTGATGAAATATATGAAGATTTTGAGCATGGAAAAACTTAATTTCCTGCATTCTGGATGCCTATATTGTTAAAAAGGGAAACTAAAATATAATAGAATGCAGTAATCGGTAGCTTATTACCATATTTTATTTTTGGACAACACAGAGGTTTCTTCTTTATTTACATTGCATAGCAGGTTTTCTTATTGTGCAAATAAACCTTTCTTATTGCATTTTCATTTGTTTAACATTTCCTGGTGCAAGGTTTTTTTTGTTTTTTTTTTTTATAACATTTTTAACAAATTCTTTAAAAAAATGGTGGAGACAGCATCTGCCATTTCAAACAGGTTGAGCTACTCCATGCTTACGCTTCACCTCCACTCTCCTCCTGCTCTCTCTCTCCCTCGGCCCTGTCACAGTGACTCTGTTTCGCTCTGCCGCTGACATGCGCCTTCTCCTCTGCCTGGCAGTAGCAAACAGATCGGTTGTTTTTGCGCATTTGTGCGGCCTCTGTCTGAAAACTATTTTGATTTGGCCCACAGTGCAAGAAACAGAGGCCACAGGGGGAGGGGGAGGGGGCTAGTAAGACATGTGATTGGGCCAGCCAGTTTCAGTATAGAAATCCGCTGTCCGTGCTTTATGGGCCAGTCGTTGGCCCATTTTTATTTTTTATATACACACACACACACACACACACACACACACACACACACACACACACACACGTGTACACAAGTATAGCAAGGCTAATTCCTCGTATGAGAAAATGTTTTTGTCACCATCTACAAGGCGTGTAATGACAACATGGGGTGATTCTGTGTTTCCTCCCTGCAGGCAAGTTCATCATGAGCGCCTCCACTGACACAACCATCCACATCTGGGACCTGAAAGGAGAGGTACTGGCCTCTATCAACACTAACCAGATATCCAATTCTTATGCTGCCATCTCCCCATGTGGCAGGTCAGTCACACCCCTCCATCGCTGCAAATCTTCCACTCAAAACATCAAATAGTAATCTGTCAGATTTATGGTGGCTAGAAAATATATTCACTCCCCTTGTAATTTTTTTGCATTATTGTCTTATAACAGAAAAACTATTTAATAGTCTAGTTTAGAAAGTAGACATGTTTTTCTGTTTGATTTCTGTGCTTCAGATCGTACTCAAGACATATTTGCTTTTTTTT
>NC_060172.1:12089648-12115762 GCF_021292245.1 Micropterus dolomieu
GCTTTATGGGCCAGTCGTTGGCCCATTTTTATTTTTTATATATACACACACACACACACACACACACACACACACACACACACACACACACACACACACACACACACACACACACACACACACACACACACACACACACACACACACACACACACAAGTATAGCAAGGCTAATTCCTCGTATGAGAAAATGTTTTTGTCACCATCTACAAGGCGTGTAATGACAACATGGGGTGATTCTGTGTTTCCTCCCTGCAGGCAAGTTCATCATGAGCGCCTCCACTGACACAACCATCCACATCTGGGACCTGAAAGGAGAGGTACTGGCCTCTATCAACACTAACCAGATATCCAATTCTTATGCTGCCATCTCCCCATGTGGCAGGTCAGTCACACCCCTCCATCGCTGCAAATCTTCCACTCAAAACATCAAATAGTAATCTGTCAGATTTATGGTGGCTAGAAAATATATTCACTCCCCTTGTAATTTTTTTGCATTATTGTCTTATAACAGAAAAACTATTTAATAGTCTAGTTTAGAAAGTAGACATGTTTTTCTGTTTGATTTCTGTGCTTCAGATCGTACTCAAGACATATTTGCTTTTTTTTTTACACCTTCGCTACACATGCCCCGAAGAAATGTGCTGGGCATTAAAGCCAGTTTGACATATAATGGGGCAGCTTTGGCTCAAAGGGCAGAGTGGCTGTGGCTTAGGGGGTAGAGTGGGCGTCTTCTCGTCAGAAGGGCGGTGGTTCGATCTCCGGCTCCCCCCTGTCGTGTATATATACCTCCATACTGTATAAACAACAGAAATACAAATAATGCAATCCTATATGTCTTAGCTGTAAATGTGTGTGCTTTCCATCTTTGTGCTTAGGTTTGTCGCATCATGTGGCTTCACTCCTGACGTGAAGGTGTGGGAGGTTTGCTTCGGAAAGGGAGGAGAGTTCAAAGAGGTGGTGCGAGCTTTTGACCTAAAGGGCCACTCTGCAGGAGTTCACGCATTCGCCTTTTCCAATGACTCTCACAGGTAATGAAGGCTTTTCTAGAAATCTGCCAACAAAGATTATATACACTGCTCAAAAACATTAAAGGGAACACTAAAATAACACATCCTAGATCTGAATGAATGAAATAATCTCATTAAATACTCCTTTCTTTACATAGTTGAATGTGCTGACAACAAAATCACACAAAAATTAGCAATGGAAATCAAATTTATCAACCCATGGAGGTCTGGATTTGGAGTCACACTCAAAATGGAAAACCACACTACAGGCTGATCCAACTCTGATGTAATCTCCTTAAAACAAGTCAAAATGAGGCTCAGTAGTGTGTGTGGCCTCCACGTGCCTGTATGACCTCCCTACAATGCCTGGGCATGCTCCTGATGAGGTGGCGGATGGTCTCCTGAGGGATCTCCTCCCAGACCTGGACTAAAGCATCCGCCAACTCCTGGACAGTCTGTGGTGCAACGTGGCGTTGGGGGATGGAGCGAGACATGATGTCCCAGATGTGCTCCATTGGATTCAGGTCTGGGGAACGGGCGGGCCAGTCCATAGCATCAATGCCTTCCTCTTGCAGGAACTGCTGACACACTCCAGCCACATGAGGTCTAGCGTTGTCTTGCATTAGGAGGAACCCAGGGCCAACCGCACCAGCATATGATCTCACAAGCGGTCTGAGGATCTCATCTCGGTACCTAATGGCAGTCAGGCTACCTCTGGCGAGCACATGGAGGGCTGTGCGGCCCCCCAAAGAAATGCCACCCCACACCATTACTGACCCACCGCCAAACCGGTCACGCTGGAGGATGTTGCAGGCAGCAGAACGTTCTCCACGGCGACTTCAGACTCTGTCACACGTGCTCAGTGTGAACCTGCTTTCATCTGTGAAGAGCACGGGGCGCGAGTGGCAAATTTGCCAATGTTGGTGTTCTCTGGCAAATGCCAAACGTCCTGCATGGTGTTGGGCTGTAAGCACAACCCCCACCTGTGGACGTCGGGCCCTCATACCACCCTCATGGAGTCTGTTTCTGACCGTTTGAGCAGAGACATGCACATTTGTGGCCTGCTGGAGGTCATTTTGCAGGGCTCTGGCAGTGCTCCTCCTGCTCCTCCTTGCACAAAGGCAGAGGTAGCGGTCCTGCTGCTGGGTCGTTGCCCTCCTACGGCCTCCTCCACGTCTCCTGATGTACTGGCCTGTCTCCTGGTAGCGCCTCCATGCTCTGGACACTACGCTGACAGACACAGCAAACCTTCTTGCCACAGCTCGCATTGATGTGCCATCCTGGATGAGCTGCACTACCTGAGCCACTTGTGTGGGTTGTAGACTCCGTGTCATGCTACCACTAGAGTGAAAGCACCGCCAGCATTCAAAAGTGACCAAAACATCAACCAGGAAGCATAGGAACTGAGAAGTGGTCTGTGGTCACCACCTGCAGAACCACTCCTTTATTGGGGGTATCTTGCTAATTGCCTATAATTTCCACCTGTTGTCTATTCCATTTGCACAACAGCATGTGAAATTGATTGTCAATCAGTGTTGCTTCCTAAGTGGACAGTTTATGACTCCAATGACTTGGAGTTACATTGTGTTGTTTAAGTGTTCCCTTTATTTTTTTTGAGCAGTGTATTATGGTTTTACCGGTGGTTATGTGCAAGTCTCCTCTAAATGCCTGTCAACCTCACAGTGATGACGAGAGTCCAGAAAGTTACTGCTCTCAGCCAAGAAATAGTTGAGCACATAACCCCCTGTAAGACCCGAACTTTAAATGCAGGATTAAAGAAGAGGTACGACATGTTAGTAAGCTCGTGCTTTTAACATGCACTGGCATCAAATTCTTTTCTTTTCATTTGTCAGAATGGTGACTGTCTCCAAAGACGGCACATGGAAGCTGTGGAATACAGATGTGGAGTACAAAAAGCAGCAGGATCCCTACCTCCTGAAGACCGTCCCCTGTACGTCGTCCGAAGGTAGCCTGGTGGCCTTGTCTCCAGACGGCCGGGTGGTGGCCATCAGTGACGGCTCTAATGTTGCGATGTACAACGCGGCCAGCGGCCAGCTGGAGGAGGAGCTGCACGGCGTCCACAGCGGGGAGATAACTGATCTTAGATTTGACATTAACGGGCGCTTCTTGGTTTGCAGTGGCGACAAGGCCATCCGAGTGTTTCACAACGCCCCGGGCTACCGAGCAGCCATTAGAGACATGCAGGACATGCTGAAGAAGGCTCAGAATGAGGCCATGAAGCAGAGACTGCAGCAGCAGATCAAAGAGGCTCAGAGCGCCCTGGACACTGTGCTGGCCAGTCCCGTTGACTGAATGAGCCTCAAGAAACCGTGCTGTGATCGTGTTTGTGTCTGACTCTTATTGCTAATCTTTTTTGCAACTTCAACTCTCCCTCTGCCATTAAATGATCTGGTCAGGGAAAAATAGAATTTGCATGCAGTTTTAATAAATATCTTTTTATGGAAAGAAAAATACAATGGTTTGAGTTCAGATCTTTTTCTCTCTTGTCCTTTTGTAATTTCATGTCCAATAAGGTCTTGTGTTCTCTTCTGTGGTTTTGTATTTGCCCTCTGCTGCTTGAACTTCCACAAACATATGTTGTGCTTATTGTTACTACACTTGGATGTTTCAGCTTAACTAGACAGAATGATGTTTGTGCAGAGTTTTCACATTCATCTGCTGAAGGGCGAACATTTTCTGTGCTGACCTTCAATTCAGTGTGTACATATGAATTCATAACTAGTTTCAATGTAGATGTAATTTTAAGATTTATTTTTATTTATTTATTTATTTTTTAAATTAGGTTATTCAACATTTTGTGTAAATACCACATCAGATTCAATTCTTACCAGTAGGGAGTTCAGAGTGTACAGTTTGTCCTGAAGGTGGCACTGCGCTAAGTCAGGTGCTCATCCCCTTATTTGAGGATTAATATACAGAGGGAACTTTATAGTCCCACAATTTGAAAGTGGAAATGTTCGCCTGTTCGTAGTCAGGGTGGTCAAGATCAGGGTGCACAGAAAAATCAGTAGTTTTCATGGAAACCTGTCCAGTATATAATTTGTCATAAACCAAAGTACGTACCAGTGATGGTTCAAAAGTTTAACTGAGAAGCAACTTCATTCCATTAACATAAAACAATATAACATACATTTGCAACATACAAATAAATACAATACAAAATATAAATAAAAGAATCTTAAATCCATATAAATAAAAGATTAAACTACTAGAGGTTATTGATTTGGATGAACTGGCCATTTTTACATTAAACACACAAACCAGCTGTGGCACCTAGAGGCTGTAATCAAATATCTGATTCTAACAGTAAAAGAATAGTTCACCCAAATATCAAAATATTTCAGTATAATAACAGTAGTATAACAGTTGTATTTTTTTAACTGCTGCCACTTACAACAGACATGCCTTTTATTATTTGTTTGCTACTTTAGTAAACACACAGAAAAATATGTACTTATGTAACCGTGCAACAGAAAAGCTCTACTGAAAGACATTTGATATTTTGCCAATTATTATACTATCCCACCTTTTTGGTAAAATTCTAGTTATTGGTTCGTGTTCTGCATTGTTTAAATTGTTAAATAAAGTTTTTGGGGAAAGAAAAAAAAACGGAAGCGTTGACCCGGAAGCTGTAGCTACGCAGTGAGGCACGTTTTCCTCCTGCAGCAGCATGGACAGCAGTTTCTCCTGTGTGAGGCGATGTCTGTAGAGATGGTTGAGGTCTCAGTGAAAGCAGCCGAGCCGGTCCGCCCGGCCGGGATCCTGCAGCAGAACCGCGTCTTCCTCGATTTCTTCTGGGACTTGGCCAAACCGGATCAGGAGGTGCGACTGAAGGCCGTAGAAGACCTCATCCAGTACCTGAAAACCAACAACAAGGTGAGACAGACTCAGATCACTGTCACTGAGAGGCTGAATTTAAACCAGCATGGTAATCTTCTGAAGTCAGGATAGTAAATGTTGTACGTTATTGTAGTTAGTCTGCCAGGTAGTACTATATAAAGTAGTCATGTAAAGTTACTTTAAGTAGAAGTATCAAAACTACACCATAAAAATTCCAAATTACAAGTAATGTTTTTTGCTTTCAAATTTTTACCTAACTAAAAGTTCAAGTATTGTCACCCTAATTTATCAAGTGAAATTATTCATTATGCAGCATAGGCCCTGTCAGTGTTATATTATAAACATGTTAACAGAAATTTAATGTTTTGGTGAAGGCATCAAATTTTTAATGCCTTTATATAGTTTAATCAATAACAATAGCTCATATTTTACAAGCTCACATAAGTTTATTATGTAAAATGTCAGAGGAACTACAGCTGTGAAATAAATGTAGTGGAGTATAGAGTACAATATAACAATAAATTGTATAGATATGATCAATATGTTGGTTGATAGCGTAACTTTTATGTTATTTTGTAAACTATCCAAACTGTGTTACTAATATAAATTCTATGTTATAGTTACAGTGCATTTAATATAGAAAGTTTTTTAAAAAAGGCTGCACCGTTCGCAGTAGTATTTGTGCATCATGTTGTGGTGCTCTCTGTGTACTGCAGGCAGATGAGCTGGATTACACCTTTAAAAGGCTTGTGGATGGACTGGCTCACACACGAGAGACTGCGAGACCTGGATTCAGCCTGGCGCTGGGACAGGTGAGAGGAGACGACTACCTAAACCACTTTAACCTATTGTAGCAGTGATTATGTTTCAGACCTTTGACTTGTATTTGTGGATTTCTGAAATGTGTGTGTGAAAAAAAATAATCTCGAGTAAGTGGACCTTTGAGTTGAGAATATTGTGTCACATACAGTTGAGATATGTACAAATACAAGTCAGTCAGAATTAAAACAACATTTTGCCATTACTGCCTGATTAGCTCGACCAAAACATACAGGCGAGGCCAGTGTTAGTTTATTGCAGATACATCAGTGTTGCCGTATATATGCCAGTTTATAACGAGGAATTGCAGATTATAGTTTGTCCACCAGAGAGCACTGATAAGTTTATTTCTTTACTGTAAAATGTCTCTCTCAGTACATATCTGGGGCTTTACTCTTATCTAATTTAAGTGTAAAAATGATAACTTGTGGTGTAAAACCATAACATGTTGCTGTTACACTTTGGTTTTTGTGCGGATTACATTAACGAGATCTAACGTGTAAATTAGTGAGCTTTAGAGGAGCTGGTAGGTGGAGTGTGTTACCTTTGGAGAGAGACAGGCTAGCTGTCACATATAGATATCTGTATCTGTCCCAAAGATCTAGTAACTTGTATTTTAATGAGTCTTGAATTCTGTGTAGAAATATGTGTTTGTCTGAAATGGATTTGCAGTGGATACAGAGCTACAAACCACAATTGATAATTTTTTTGCTGAAGAAGCGATGGCTTTGTAATAACTGAGTGAAGCAGAAAATAAGCCAAGCAGAAAATAATGAATAAAGAATACTTTGTGAAAATGAGTTTTTGTTTTTCAGGTCTTAAGTGCCTTTGAAGACGTCTCTCTGCAGAGTATACTCAACAGAATCAAAGAAAAGCACAATTTGCAGACAGTGAAAAAGGTGGGTGTTTGACATTTTCTCTGTCGGCTCTGAACAAAAGCTAAATGAATCTGTGAATCTCAAGGTCTTTTTTTTTGTTTTTTAGAAACTTGTCAGAAATGCTTTGTTTGGAAACTTGTTTGGCGTCCTCGCCCTTCATCAGTCCAGCCGCCTCTCTAAAGTAAGTAGTCTCACCACGATTCATTGTTTTTAATGGACAGGTTCAGATTTGTGTGTTTTTAAATGGGGAGAGATCATAACTAAAACAAAACATCCACGGTTTGTAAACAGGACTGACCCTGTTTCGTAACTATGAGTACTGTTGAGGTTCGATGAAGCACAGTTACACTTGACAAATGGGTATTTTCACAAAAGACATTTTGACATGTCACAGTAGGAAAATCACAGGTGTAAAAATAAAAATAATCATGATGGTTAAATTACATTTAGCTGCTTCAGTTTCAGGGCCCTGGTGTGCATGCTGCCTCACTATCATGGTTTACTGAGAAACTGGAATATAACAGAGATATCATTAATGCCAGCAGTTAACATGCTGTGCTTTTCCTGGTATGACAAGTCAAACTATATACAATACGAACTATGGTTTCCAACAAACTGTCACTGGGAAGCAGCTTTAAAGGGGATTCCACATATTTTACACATCAGTGTTTAACAGACACTGAAGCCTTATATTCGGGTATTAGCTGTATATGCATGATATAACATGTGATCCAAGGCCATAAATGTGCCCTTAATTTATTTTCAGACCTTTTTTTTTTCTTCAATCCACTTTCAGTGGTATTGTCATTATGGCATAAGTTATTCCTATGGTGCAGCTGAGTGATTTACTTTAAATAAACACCTTGATCTTGGAGGTAAACAGGGGTCCAGTAGCTTATTTCTGCCCCCCCCAAGCAGATTTCGGTGTGGTATCATTGTGTGGTTTATGCTGTGTATAAAACTACCTGCAGACTCTAATGTGTGTGAAAGGTGGGTATGTGAGCTGTAGTGTAACATGTTGTTGTGTTTCTGCAGGAGCCACAGGTGGTGTTGGGCTGTGTGCAGCTCCTCCAGAGCCTCAGCCAGCAGAGACAACACCTGAAGGACCTGCCCACTAAGACCATGATGGACATTCTCAATGAGGTGACAACTGCTGCTTGGTTTTACCTTTTATAGCACAGGGGACATATCCATATAACCTTAATACATAAACATATATAATGCTCAAGAAGTTTTCATTTGATCTTTTATATAAGTCCTGAATTTCACTTTTAGTCGTTTGATAAATTCTTTTGTTTCTGCAAATTTAAAAAAACACATCCTTCTGTATTTTGCTAAAGCTAAAGTGTATGTCCTGTCCATCAGATCCCAGAGGAGGTGTTTGAGGAGGTCTTGTTTAGCGCCCTGAAAACTGACCTGGCATCAGCCTTCAGCACCCCAGAGCAGCTGCAGCTGTTGCTGGTAGCTCTGCAACGGTTCCCGCAAACCCTCAAACCCAAGAAACTCAAGAAGCTGCTGGGGTCCTCGACCATCATCAATGCTGACAACATCCCCAAGTAGGAGGACTGTGATTGGCTTGATTTGGTTTTATGTCCCCCCTGCCTCTGTCTCACACATGTCAGCTTTCTATCACTGTCTTTCTTTGTCTTTGCCTATATTAGCAGTTATTAATGTACGCCATATCAACTCATCATAGAATTATGCTAAATGTATGCACCAAATTTCCTCACTACACCCGCTAATTAACAGCTTTTGTGTGGAAAATCTAAGCAATTTGTGATGTTGTCTGGCAGGTTGACAGAGGTGTTGAAGATGGCAGCCCGCTCAGTGAAGAAGGAGTGTGTCCTCCCAGCAGTGGTCCTGGACCTACTGAAGCTCTCTCTGAAGGAAGACAGCTTCCAGCTCTTCTGGAATAACGCTATCATCAATGGCATGTTAAAGGAGCAGCCAGGGCCAGCTCAGTGAGTGAACAAGTGGTTAAGATTGATCCTAAAATACAGAGCTGAGGGCATTTTTGTTGACTTACCTTACATTAATTGCTAAGTTAACTTTTTGGTTTATCACTGTTTTCTGTCACTACTGCTATTGCTCCATTGTGCAGTCTTAAAGGGGTTCTATCCCATACACACAACACATTTTTAAGACTTCTTTTAAGCAGTAAGCTACTTACCAATTTGTTGATTTTAAGTTATTTTTAAATTTTGATGAATTCAATCGTAATGGTAATTGCTGCCTGCACCACTTGATTGCAAAAAACACAAACATCTACCTGTTAACAGTTTTCTTCCTTCAATATGGAACGGATGTTAATGTAGTTATTAATCCGTACTGTAGTTAAGTTTTTTTATGGCCATCCGCAACTTTGTAAAAAAAACCAAAAAAAACCCCACCAAGGTACAGCCAAAGCAAGTACGTTAAATGATTGTACTTGCAATGAATTATTAAGTAATGGGATGTTATTTGACAGACTAAATCATGTGAACTAGTTCACATATGATAGGATGCAACAGTTTATATTATTACTATTTGTCATTAGTGTTGATTTAACACTCAAACTTAAGATCAAACTTACGATCAGCTGGTGCAACCGGCTGCAGGCTTTTATCTGAAAAGTAAATGAGTGTTTGGCAGACATGTTCACTGTTTCAACTTTATGAAGTGATGTTACCGTAGAACTTAAATTAATTGCATGGGCTTTTATTTGCTTAAATCAATCGACAAACCCTGCCTATATTTGGGGCAGGCGTCTAATTGGGACAAGGCTTTTAATTGAAGGTTCACAGTATGTCAGTGTTGTGTTTTAAGCTTAGTGTGCTGCCTCCCAAGTGGCCAGAAAAATAAATTAATGCAGGTTCAAGTTTTACTGGTGCAACCCTATTTAGTAAATCACTAGTTTGAAACCAGCCAGTAGATTTAGGATGTTCTTAATCTAAAATCTCCTGTAGGTGCTCACCTGACTTGTATAGAAGTATCAGTTCCACCATCATATTGTCCAGTTCTAGTTCAAGAGACCACATTCTGCTAATATGTCCCCCTGGTGTTGTCCTGTTTGTGTCCAGTTACCTCAGCTTCCGTCTGCTGGGCAGTGCCCTGCCTCTCCTGTCTGAAGCCCAACTGAAGGAGGTGTTGTCTGGAGAGGTGATGATGCACTACGGGGAACATGTAGTGTCAGCTCAGGTCAGTAGGCCCTTGTAGTTGACTATAAACAGCAGGTTACTCTTCAGCAGGGATGAACTAAGAAAACATTAAGAACTGATTTGTGTCCACATCCAATGACCCAAATAACCATAATATGTAGGTATGTTCAGTTCACAATATGGCCCAGCGTAATGTAAGAAACTGTTTACTGAGATGTTTAATTGGAGGTGCTGGGTGGAAAGCTCTGCCTTCATGTTTTAAGTTGTAACTGATGGCTTTATTAATGTTAAATCATTTACTTAAACAACTTTGAACAATTGGTGGGATGCCAGGTTGTGAAAAATCTCTGCAGCTACAAGTTTCAGTCATTAATAAAGATTCTTGCAACAACGCATCGCCTCAGCAATTGTAAATGTCAGTGAGTTGATGAAAAAACTGATTTTGGAACAGTCCAGCAGAGAAGTCTTGATGTCCTGATGGATTAAAGAGCTAAAATGCTGAATCAAATGTCTTGCTAGAGGAGGATGAATCATACATTATAGAGAGAGACTTTTCACAACCTGGCAACCCAGAAGTTGCTTATAACAGATTTGTAAAGCATTGGTAAAGTATTTGTAACCATTATTAAAGCCTTGACTTACCGCTTATTCATACAGGGTTTGTTATTAGAAAGTGGTACCTAAAGTTACAATCCATTTAATGTAGTTGTAGAGAGTTTGGTTTGTTGAGGTTGAGTGTTGTTTATGTATTTTTACCATAGTTTTTTAGAAATTTTGACGGTATCTGACAAAATTGCAAGTTCTCAGAAAAGCTTCTAAATTATTGTGACTATAACAGTATATTGAATTCAGATGTATATTTATGTTGGTTATTGTCACATCCCTGATTGGTCAGTATCTGACCTGCCTAAACCAGTGATCGTAGACATTAATAGCTGATTAATATGAATCTCATCCATTACTTTTCTCTCCCAGAAACCGGACCGTTTCAAGCTGGCCCCAGAGATGGACACCTACGTATCGGACTTCTTACAGGGCTGTCAGGACTCCGACAAACAGCTGGCAGTGATGGTGGGCTTCTCCTCACTGACCAACCAGGGCTACCCCGTGGTGCCGTCGGTGTGGAGGGTGGTGCAGCACCTTCAGCCTGCAGCTCTGCGGCACTACGTGGACTGGCTGAAGAAGACGTTCCTGCAACCTCAGCTTGACAAACTGCTGGACTTCAGCACTCGCAAGCAGAAGGGCAATCAGGAAGGACGGGAAGAGTGAGTGTACACACCTGTTGTATGTTAGGCAGCACGTTTATCTCTCAGCTCCGGTCCTGTCTTGTCTGGTGACCCTGAACAGGAAGCCGCAGGTTTGGAAACTGAGACAATGTAACTGTTAAATGTCCTCCTTCAGAAAGGAAAACATATTCCGCCTGAGGAAGTGGATTGTTGCTCGTCTCGCTTCAATCATTGACAACCACCAAGTGAAGAGGCAGGAGGATCTCATCATGGATGTGGCCAGGTGAGACCCGCCTGTAGTTGAACAATGTCAGGGTTTCAATGTTTGATGAAGAGGAGGCCTCCAGCTGATCTTGTGTTGTTTCTTTCCTAGGTTTGTCTTTTTCCATGCTTTCTTCAGTGCCAAGAAGGCCTGGGCCGACATCCCAGAGACGGAGGGGAAGCTTTCTGTCCCACTGGATGATAAAACCAGAGGAGTGCTTGTCAATTCTTTCTTTGGGTGAGAGATTAAATCTTTTCTGCTGTTCTTAGACAACTGCCTCTGAAATATCAGCCGCCGGTTACAGCGAGTGTAGTTTATTCCTCTCAGCTTTGGTTAAAAATGTAAAGATGCCATTGGAAGATAGCGTTGGTGGACATCACAGGTAAGAAGAGGAAACCAGCTGTTAAGATACAACAAATAACCTTGAGCTTAATTGAAGTCACAATGTGTTTAAATACTGAACTACAGCTTTCACACCAGCCCAATTAATTTTGCACAAACTGTGCAGTTTAGTATCCAGCTTAGGTGTGAAAAGCGCCCTAACATTAACACGTAACTGATTCACCAGATTTCAGTCTGGAAACCAGACAGCTTCTTCAGAAAAACAGCAGCAAACCACAAAAGGAATACAAATGTGACGGCATCACAGCCAGAATGAACCATGTTTTGTCCAAAGACCAAAAGGCTTTTCAGGTGTCTTGTGGTCACTGCTGCATCACTGATTTCTGTCTGTCCACCCTCCAGACTCCTCTTGTCCATGCACCATTTGCCCCTGACTGACGACTCGGCTGAAGGCTCGGCTGTCAACCAAAAGCGCGCGCTGGGTGTAACAGCCGACGGCACCATGTGGATCTACCACCTGGTCCAGTATGCCCAAGTCCTGCTTAACCAGCCAAAACACGTCCAGAGCAGCCAGCCCTTCAGCCCTGAGCAGAGACAGGCCTGGGACAGGTAGGACAACAGAATCTCCTCAGACTATGGCCTCTGTGATCCCAGAGCAGGAAGAAGATGGGATACAATTCTTCCTTTTCTTTTAAATTGGTTAAAATATTACAGCCACTCTCATGAATGTAGTTGCACAAGTTGAGGATAATACAGTTTATTACAACTAGGATCTTATTTTCGTAATTTTGACCATCGATTTTTATTATTGTGACACTAAAATCACTAAAGTGATTTTTTTAAATTTACGTTCACTTTCGGGTTAAACGAATAAGACAGCTTAAGATGTGTTCCTGGCCATACAAGTGTATCTATTTAATGAGTCCTACTAAATGAGGTAGGAATATGTTTGATAGCTCTGGCTCTACATGTGTATTCTTCCAGCATGCTGGAGTCGGTGGCAAATCTGAAGAAGAAAGCAAAGAAAGGCGCGAGTGCAGAGAGCGGCGCGTTCCAGCAGCTCTTCCTGTTGGTCGGCATGCACCTCTTCAAGGTACAGCATAATACCAGAGCCACGATATAGTAGTGCTGTTGTTATTGGATTATTGCAGCGTTGATACTGTAGTTTAATTTCCTATCAACAAACACCGTCCTCTGACACAAAAACAAAACATCACCACGGACATGAGCTGAATCACAGCGAGATGATATTCTTGACTCTGAACACTATCATGAATGTATTTCCCTTGAAGGCCCCTGAAGAGCTGCTGGACATCATGAAGGACCTGCAGAGCTGTGTGGACAAAGCTTTGGAGAAGAAGGCCAAGAAAAAAAAGAAGAAACAAGGTGAGGCCTCATTCACAGTGATGATCCTGATGCCTCCGTCATTATCCTTTAGCATCTTAATGTTGCACCATATAGGTTTGCAGAAGAGACGAGCACGCCATCTCCATTAACTGAGATGCAACAGATCGGTCTTCTTCAGCCAGCATTGTTATTGTGGTCTTTCTTGACATTTGACACATGTTTTTTTGTATAGACGGTATAGTATGGTATCATTTGTTAGCTAATTGTTCATTCTTAAAAGCCAAGAATGAGCTTCCAAGCTCATATTCAGTTATTCACGTTTTCATAGAATATTCAAAAAGAAGGAATTAGTCATTTGATCAACTCTAAATCTAAAAATATTAATTAGTGCAGCTTTCACTGTGTTTGTATGAAAAGGGGTCACTTATATTGATAAATCCCTCAGCTGGACACAGTTTTGTAGCATCGTTAATCTCATTGTTTTGATTTTACGACTCCCAGCTTTTCTGTTTTTGGTTCACTTACTGCTCTCATTAGTGTCATGTTCAGACGAAGCTGTCAGCTCTGAAAACTCACTGTACGATACCTGCCCAGCATAAAACGGGAAACAGACACGGTTAGCGACTAGCGAGTGAATATAGTGGAACATTTAGGAACTAAAGAGACAGATACTTCCTTTAGGAGTTGGAGGAGACTAAAAAAAGAGCCTAAAGGAGAGTGAATATCAAACTTAATGATCCAAACTGTTACTCCATGTCTGCTGGATGTGTAAAACGTTTGCTATCATGTTTGTCGTAACATTACATGACTGTGTTATAATATGCCAGATGTTTTGTTCGCACTGCTTTAAAAGTGTATGAATGTCTGTGTGTGTGCCTTTTCCTTGGTGCAGCCACAGAGCAAGAGGAGGAGCCTGAGTGGGTGGAGGTGATGGTGGACATCTTGTTGTCCCTGCTGTCCCAGCCGAGCCGACATATCAGACAAGTCTGCAAAACGGTCTTCACCTCCATCTGCCCCAATGTTACTGCTGCAGCTCTCACCGCCATCTTAGATGTAAGTAAGACTACAGGGTAATTCATTGTCGAACCCTAAAGAAAAGTAATTCTCAGCACCTGTTGTAGGTGATGTTTGTAAACATGTTTTTTACAGGTAGAAGTGGATCAAGATAGGTCTGTAGACTTTCATTTTAGTCTGAAATTGGCCCAATCACAAGAAAGCAGCGACCTGCTGTCAAAGGAAAATGGCAAAATGTGCAATAGTGCTGTGTGAATGTGTATTTCTGTTTCTGATGCATCATTGTATGAATATGTGTGAATGTGATGGAGTGTAAAAGCGCTATAAAATGGTTGGTAGAAAGGCACTATACAAGTACAGATCATTTACAGTTTACCTTTGCAGAAACATCATGCAAAGGAAAATTACAATGTTTTACAACAAATATGTGGCCTTTCCATCTCTAAATACCATATCTGTATTTCCTGCAACAGCTGGGCACTATAGTTTTGTGCAGAAGTTATTCAAAAAGGAGTAAATAGTGACAAAAATAATACAAAAACATTTAGGAACCACTGCTCTTGTGTGTATTTAAGGCAGCAGTAGAGTGTATGTGAAACTGACTCAGAATAAACTGCAGTGTGTGTGTGTGTGAGAGAGAGAGAGAGAGAGAGAGTATGTGTTGGTGTTTGTGTTGGGGCTGAACAATAAATCGAAATCGCAGCATGGCCAAGTGCAATATCCAAGTGGCAGGAGCTACAATTTTTTGATAAAGGTAAAATGTGTCACAACATACCATTATAAATGAAGGTGCTTGTTTGGTTCAGACCCTGGCAAGAACCACATAATCATAATCATCAACATTTATTATCATTATCTAGTTGAAAGTGAAAATGAAATGTAAAAATGACCATTGCACTAAAATTGTGACATATATCGCAATCGCATTATGATTTTTTAAATTTTGTTATTTATGCCTATCGTTCATTCCTAGTGTGTATGTTCATGGGGAAGAAGGAACATGCCCCCCCAGTGCAACAGTGTGGCCCATTGATGAGTTTTAGATAGTTGACGACAATGAAGCTCTATAGCACAGAGGAATAAGAGAGATTAGGCGTTGGATACACAAACACAATACTTCGTTAGTAGATCAGTTCATACTTGGTTTTGGTTTTTATGTGGGGTTTGTTGAAAATAAGAAAAATGTGGAATATCACCACCTTACCGTCTAAAGACACTATGTGACATTGTTAAAATCCCAATATTTAAAATGGATGCATTTGTTTTATAACTACCTTAACACATAGACTGAGAGTGCTTAGTTTGTTTAGTACCTATTTTATCTGATGAAGTGCTGTGTAGTTCTCTGTGGAGCTACAGTTGCAAAGACAAGTCTCAACATGGGAGTTTATAAAGAGGTGTGTGTGTGTGTGTGTGTGTGTGTGTGTGTGTGTGTGTGTGTGTGTGTGTGTGTGTTAAACACAGGTCTCTTGTATAAACATGCTGTTATCTTGCTGCCACTACGCTCTGTACCAGATCCCTATCAGATAATGAACAAATTTCTGGGTGCTTACTGCACAGATAATGCACTCTCAACTGTCTATACTGTAAATAAGTGGTCTCTAACTGGATTCAAAGTCACTTAGGTCATGTGTGTTGCTCTGGAAGCTTTGTAAGTGGTTGTAGTGACGGTGATTTGGCCTCTGTGTAGGTTCTGGACCCAGAGAAGGATGATGAGGAGGACAGTGCTGTAGTCGTCACTGACGACAACAAAAGCAAGAAACCCAATGAGGAAGATGACGAGGATGAGGAGATGGAGGTCAGTAGTCCTCTGACTTTTTCACAACTTATTTTCTTTTGTCGTCTTATCAATAACATCATCTAATCAACTTGTATAAAATTCTACCCAGATCTGCCTTTTATTTACTGTGTCCTTTTAATAAAAGCATTTGAAGATGCATTTGATACTGATATCCTAAAACACGTGGTGGTGTCTCTGTCAGGATGATGAGTCTGACGGATCAGATGATGAGGAGGATGAAGATGATGATGATGAAGATGACGACGATGATGCGATGGAGGAGGAAGAGGAGGATGTGGAAGAGGGAGAGGTGGATCAAAATTTCCGTTTGGAGCTGATGAAGGTCCTGCAGCAGCAGAATGCTCTGGTGGGTTTTCAGGCTTTCAGTGTGTCCTGGTGTAAGGGAATAACTCCCCTTATTATTTTAGCTAAACTTGACAGCATCATAGAGCTGCTAGCATGGCGGTAGATGCATCATCGTGGATGTGGTTTTTAGCAACATCTTCCCTTCAGTTGTCCAGTTTCAGCCTATATTTGATGTTTTAGTAATTAATATTGTAATACTGCTAGATTCATTTAGTACATTGTGTTAAACTCCTCTGTTGTGCTGTATTTTCAGGCCACAGAGGAGGACGGCAGCAGTGATGAAGATCTGGATGATGAAGCCATGATGGAGCTGGATAAGGGCCTGTCAGCGCTGTTCTCGGAGCAGAAGAAAAAGAACCAGGCTAAGAAGGATGAAAAGACCAAACTACAGAAAGAGAAGACGCTGGTCCGAGACTTTAAGATCAAGGTACCTCAGGCTGTTGTCTTAGCTAGCTCCATTAAAAGTGAAAAAACACACCTTTCATCAACCTCAAAGTTGACTCCCTCCCTTTAATGACTTTTACTTATGTTGTAGGTGTTGGACCTGGTTGAGGTGTTTGTGGCCCGGCAGGCTGGCAGTCCTCTTGTACTGGGTTTAGTGGAGCCTCTGCTCACCATCATCGACAAAGGAATGAGCTCTGACACCCACCAGCAAGAGCAGGACTTCCTCCGCCGAGCTGCAGATATCTTCAGGTAACGCACTTTTAGCTGAGGACTGAGGCACTCTTCTTAGCAAAGTGCTAGAACAATTTGAGTCGGAACGATGGGAGGTTTTCCTGTTCTTCCTATTCAGATGACGCACTGAAAGGGAGGTGGTTTGAGCTAAATGAGGCAATTAGACCAGAACAGACGTTCCTGGCTTATTGTTTTTTCCCCCATAAAGGTATCACAGTTGATTTTTCTTAAAATGTATTATAAAGTCTATATTGCGATATGGCAGTATAAAATTGTGTATAGAATGAAAGAGGATATAAGGCACCAGTGTACTCTGTCAGAACTGCTTGTTGGATGGTGAATAGCTTCAGAAACCCCTGCCCCTGTCCGACCATGTAACCGACATGTAACTTTCCTAAACCAATGGTTGAATAAACATTCACACTGTGATTAGTGAGCTGTGCGGAGATCAGTAAGTAAGCTGGTTTTGAAATGTTAATGTGACATGGTTAAACAACATGTTGTACAAATTAATTCTTCTCTAGCATAACCCCCGCCCTTACCCTCCTAAGATGTAGGCTGAATGTTGTTTATGTAACTTCAGTGCTCTGCACATCTGAACCTGGCCTGTGTCCAACATCCTAGATGGTAAAAGCCCTAAAATCTTAGCCAAAAACACGTCCAGAGTCCGATACAAGTTGATGTCTTGAAGTGAAACTGACACAAATCTTCCAACAGGTTCTGGTGCTGCGAGGCTCAGCTAGTTTTCAAACCTCTAGGTCTTTAGGTTGGACAGTGTAGGCATTTACTGATTCTTTAAGGGAATATATTTGTTGTCCTTTTGCATGATTGATTTCTTATTTGTATTTTTTTTAGGAACCAGCTGTGTAGGTCCAAGGTTTACTGCAGGACAGTGGGTGACAGACAGGGGGAGCTCCATGACCTGCTGGACAAACTGATGACTAAAACCCAGAAACTGTCCGACTCCTCAGTTTGCCTCTACTACTTCAGGTACAAACGTGCTGTTTAGTGACTACAATTAGATATATGATGTATAATAATGTCACAATAATATAATGTGATCATGATATGCAGTTGAAAGCTCTATATATATATATATATATATATAAATGTACAGTATATATGAGAGAGAGAGATGGTTTTGAAAATGTTGTTACATGTGTGATATTTTGGCCAGTACTGTATTAAAGCACCCTACAAATACTTGGCAGAACAAGCTCAACTCAAGATCTACTTTCTTGCTTCTTCTGTGCTCTCAGCTGTATCACATATACAGTATTTATGAGCAGATAGAGTTTGCTCATTTTCCATGATTCTGAGACATCTACATTGACTCAAAAGTCTGTTTACAAGGGTGAGAATGAAATATTGGGGCCTTGGCCTATAGATAATTTGAGTCTCTTGTGAACAGGCCAATTGTGCATCTGGTGTGTTGTATTTTGCTGATGTTTAACTGGTCTTGCAGTGCATCTCTGTACGTGGTGAAGGTGTTGCGAGGAGCTCCAACTGCTGACACCAAAGAGGAGCAAACAGCCGGCAAAGCTGCAGCAAATGACGTATGTTTACACACACTGATTAGCCATTACCTCTGATTTCAGGAAACTAGGCAGTAGTTAATGTTTTTAACGTAATGACACTTGATGAGTGAGTTGTTGTGCTGCCACAGATGGTCGCCAAGCATTTCTCCAACCTTACCCAAAACAAATGTCACACAGGTCAGGCCAAGCTTTCCTTTTATGGTCACACGGTTGGGCAGTAGATGGATGATAATTAAATATTTACGAGGAATGCAATTGATTCCGTTGCATTTTTCATCTGGAGCTTTGCGCTACATAAGCTCCGGCCTGTTTCAAGAGGCAACCTCCGAGGCTTAAAAATGGGGTCACGCTAAGTGCTAAAAACTGCCGTTCCATGAATGGCCACTTGAGGCTGGCTCCAAAAGCGAGTCAATCCGCATAGAACCCCATGTTAAAATGCCACGCTTTACAGCAGAACATGTTTACAGCCTGGTACAAAAAAAACATTGTGCTGCTTGGTTGTTTCAGCAACTAGGCTTCATTCAGCCCTCCTCAAGTCCACCTCTGCCCATTTTTGGATTAGCCAGAGTGAGGCACTGACAAAATAGAGACCGCTGGAGCCGCCCACATTGAGCTTCACAACTTCTGTATTTTACTGTTTCAGACAGTGAGGTCAGTCCTGGATAACTTTTAGCCAGAGCGTCTTCCACTTCTTTTTGGTTTTATTTGTCCAGGTTTAGATATCAGATATCTGTCTCCGAGATTTCTGCATCCACCCCAGGACAATGTTTAGTTTGTGGATCAAGAAGAACAATTAACGAGATTAGGGTCAAAAACAGATTAACTAGGATGCTGGTTAGTTTGGTTTTGCACAATACCAGGACCCACGAAGTTGAAGTAGCTAAATGGAATTCAGCCATCACTGATTTTATTATTTGCACATGTGCTTTTCCTACTCGGACGTGTTAAAATGCCTTCTGTAAAAGAAAGCCAGATATCTGATGTTGTTTGTTTGATCTTTCATTTTGTGTGTGTGTGTGTGTCTGCAGTTGAGGTTCATGGGCAACGTGGATGTGGATCGGGTCTCCGCCGTCTTCAGAGAGGCTCTCGGCTCTTTCATGAGTAAGAGGAAGAGCCCTCTGACCGCTCAGATGTTCACAGACTTGTTCAACAGATTCCCTGTGAGTACAGCTCCACCTTCTAATTACAGAGTACAGAAGTTAGCTCAGGTCACTATGGAGAACAGAAGCCTCGGCTCCACTGGCAGTAACTAATGCAGCGTGTGTGTTATTTCCAGGTTTTGTGTGTGAACCTGTTGGATGCTGCAGTGCAGCACATCACATCTGGGATCAGAGTACACCAACAGGTAATGACCATTTTCTACTGCAGGAACAGTTATGTAGCAGAATTCCTGACTGACAAATGAGAGAGAAATAAGAGGATGAAATAAAACGTTATTTGCTAATTGATGCAATATCAATACCTAGGCATAAAAATAACTGGGGGAAAAAGAATCATCACTACTTTGGACAAACCTCAACCATCAAAGTCGCATAAGTGTAAATTAATGAATGACAACACAGTGGGGGCTGTGTTGTTGCCTGCAAATGTAATGTCTCAAATAAATTTGTTATTTTAAATCCTTTATTGGGGACATCAGTTGCTGATGTAGTCCATGAGTTTGGATCCTTTGGCTCCTTAGTTACTGGGACCATATCATGTCTGCTACATGTATTATTATCTTGATTTATCAAAAGGTCTTTTCTAGAAGATTTAAAAGATTTTCACCCTGTCAGTTACTGAAGAGGCTTTTGATATATGGTAAAAATGTGAGACATATATGATATTATTTACTGGCCAATCCTCTGTATACTCTAATATTGATATTTCTCTGCATGTAGGTGTCATTTACACCACTTTTTGAAATGGCTGATTTTGTCCCCACCACTTTTTTAAAGCATAATTTGTTAAAAAATGTGTGGCTTGCACTTTAAATAAAAAATTAAAATGGTTTTAGAAAGGTTTATTTGCACATAGAGAAATGCAATGCAATAAATATAGAAGAAACAAATGTGCATTGTCCAAAAAAAGTAATCTAAGCTTAAAAAAAAAAAAAGCTACTGATTATAAAATGACCCAAAAACGTGCATGCACCAATCAGTAAATTTCACAACTTCAGTTTCTTTTTGGCCAAGTTTTCCGTTCTCTCTCTGTGAACATGACAAAAGAGGAATGAAGACTAAGTAATGCCTACATTGCGTTGCCTCAGTAGGGATTTTTCATGAGAAAAGTTGATCTACAGGAGAAACAGATCTGACAGCAACACAGAATGCCTGAGAGCTGCACTGACTTAGATTCTATTATATTTATATATTTTGAAATGTAACGAGCTACCTGAATTTTGTATTTCCTTTTACATAAATAAAAACATTTCCACCATAAATTGTTGCAGAAACTTTCACCAGAATGCAGGAAATGTCTGTCAATTGTTAAACAAGTGTTTAACAATTTCCTGGGGGAGATCCCCCCCAGACCTCCCGCTCATATATCGCGCCTTTGAGGATATCTAGGAGAACACCGTCTTGTTCTCGCCATTGTTTCTTTGATAAGCTAAAATCATCGGAATGGGTCTGGCCAAATCAAACGTCAGTAAACAATTTCTAATCCTCTACTTAAACTTAATCTCCACAGCGGCTGAGTCCTATGAAGTTGTCTGTTTCAGTATTTCTCAACGTGTGTGTGTGTGTGTGTGTCTCTTTAGGGCCAAGCATGTGTGCTGGTGTTGCGGGCGATGCAGAGCAGGGAGGTTCAGCAGCTGCTGAGTGGTGCTAGGTGGACGGAGCTCTGTGTGAAGGTCACAGGTCAGCTGGCAGCGGTAAGTCAACGCAGTCTACACAGTCTCAGGATACTTCACAGGGTTAACACTTAAGCTGCGTTTTGACCAAAGGAACTATACCCCGGAACTAGGAACCTTTGGAGGAACTCACTGCGTTTCCACCGGGGGGACCAGGGTCTAAAATTAGTTCTAGAGTCTTTATTTTACCCCCCAAAATGTAGAAACGACACTGTGTAGTAAAAGAACATGAACATATTAAAATGACTTTGTAGATTATGGAAGTTATTAAAAATGTGATAAATGTCATGGAATGTTTCATTAAGGCCACTGTGCCCATTTTTCAGCTCATTGTTTGAGACAGATATTTAAGTCTAGTTACTGGAGAGACCATAAACAGAGCTAAAAGGACAGTGAATGTTGTACTTAACATTCATCATATGGACGGAAACACAACTCCAAATGTTGCTCTCTGTCTGGATGTGTGAATACACAACTGTTTGCTAACAAGTTAGTAACTTCATAAAGTGATAAGATGTCAGATGCAATGTTTGTAGATAGCTTTCTGTCTGCAAATGTCCCAAATATCAATTCATGCCTTATTCAGGGTGTTTTGGCTATATAGTGTATGTGTGGGCGCCAGAACATTACACTCATGATTGTTGGGAGGGATGCACTGGTCTGTGTTTTCTCCACCAATACCGTTTCCTGCTGATACAAAGTACCAGTGCTCTCTTTTCCCCCCAATTTAAATTCTGTAAACATCTCTGTGTGGAACTGATTAAAGTCATTTTTCTATGTGCAAGAAAGCATGAGGCAATAACTGCACATCAGTTCTTCACTGTAGGTGGAGACGTTCATTCATAAACATGCTTTAGGCTTGTGCAAATTTTAATTGTGTTATTCTAGAGGGTTTATGAAATTGCATTGTGTTGTGATGAACGATGATTAGAGGCAATACTGCACTCGCTGTCCTCTGTGTGTCTTCAGGACAGCTGAGGGTAAAGACATGCATAATTACATGCTTCTGCAATTCTTCACCAAACCACCTCACCTTCACGTTGGCCCATCTTTTTCCTCATAGACACAAATGGACCTGCCCAACAGCACAACTCCTCTGTATGGTTTTTTAACTCCAGTTGCCAAAGATCAGTCGTTAATAAGATAACATTAGTCCTCCTTTTCTGAGCTGCTCTGTTATAGAAACAGTGCATGCAGTGTTTCAAAATGACTAAATCTGCCGGTGTAGCTGAAAATGACTGAAATGTTAATGGAGAATTGCTGTTAAATCATCTGTTGAATAACTCAAAAGGGGCATTACCAAAGATGATTCAGATTGTCTAGTCGTAAAGATTAGAAGACCTTGGGGTTTCTCACTTTCTTGATATATGTTTGGTTTAAACTGGTTCTGATTAGATTTCTATTTTAGAAGAAGACAAGATGGCTAAGAAGAACCATAAATGCCTTTTATGACCTTGTTGGCATGGTAGCTTGGTTATAACTAGGCTTGGGGATTGGTTAGCTGACTGATGTTTCCTAAATACATAAATTTAAGACAAGAGAGATGGACCAGAGACTGTTTCTTTATTCATCAGCAGGGCAACACTTTAAGTATTTAACATTCATAAATAGGTCTAAGCAGATATTAAAGTTGATTAATGTATTTGTCAACAACTATTACTCCTCATGCAGGCAACTTAAAGTAGAGGGTGGTATATAAACAGATAATGACTGACAATATATGAAAATACAGTTGTATCAATATAAAATATGTCTTCATAGGATAAATAATAATTGATGACAAGGGCTGTTCATTAAAGCTAGGGTAAGCAATTTGTTTCAGAAGCATTTTTTGTATTTTTTGAAATTCTCTTTACAGCGTGACAGCAATCAATAAATCAAATGCTCTGACAGTAAAATGAAAACAATCTTCCATCGGTGGCTGTTGCAGGACTATAATAAGCATGGCGAATCATTTTGTTCAGTTTGAATGGAATGACGTGCCGGCATACCCGTCTCAATTTTTGGTAACATTGGCGGACCAGGAGTGTCCCTAGTAAAAACATAATCAGTCAAACTCTATGATGTCTGTCAAATCAGATGTGGATGGTGATGACTGGATCAGCTGACGATAAGGCCAACATGGATAGCAGTCTAACCTCCGTGTCCTTTTCTTTCAGAGTCTTCAGCAGGTCAGTCAAACTGAGAGCAAGGTGGTGAAGGAGAAGGTGGTGAAAACCCTGGAGCTCTGTCAGTTCCTGGTCAAGCATGTTAACCAGCAGGTAGGTTGGCTATTGACTGTGAGGATGAAATCACGAGAGGGAACTGTTAATGTGGATTCAGTCCTGACTCAAGTGTCTGCTTCCGTTGCCTGTGCTCTGTAGAAACTCTCCGTGGACCTGGAGCCCCTTCAGAGGGTCCTGCAGTCCCTGCCCAGCGTCATCACCTTCAACAAGACTGGCAAGCTAGAGGACACCTACTGGGCTGTGATGAAACACTTTGGAGTCATGTGAGTTATTTTAGCGTCTGTGTGTGTGCACACGTGTGTGTGTGTGTGTGTGTGTGTGTGTGTGTGTGTTTGCATGCACATTAGAAACAAGGTTAGCAGAGAAATCAGATTACGCAATAGTATGGTTCAATTAATTTTGTTGGTAAACATGAATGTAAAGATATTACATGTCATGCACAGGTGTAAGGACTTCAAAGACAATACATGAAACAACGACAAAGAGACTATTGCAGAAAATATTATTCACTCCACATGCCACTGGCCTGACACACTGACGAAGGGGCTCGGTCTGAAACGTTCGTGCATTAAATCCTATTTCTCGCATTAGTCGTGGTGTGGTCTAGTTGTTGTCTGTGTGTGTTGGAGCATTTTGACTAGAGGTGCAGTTACAGGACAGGCTCTGTAATGAGGGCACAGTTTTTCTAGTGTGTGAATTAGTTTTAGGTGTCAGGTTTAGTTTTAGTCAGAGTTTGAATTAGTCATGGATGAATATCTGTGTAATGTTTTTTCCCCCGTTTATAGTCTTTGTCATGCACATGCATACATTTTAAAAAGCAGATTAGTCACACATATACATGACCAAGAAATAATCCAATTATAATCTAATTCCCTACCCTGATCACTAAAACCAAGGTTAATGTCGACAGTAAAGCAGTTAAATTAATGTAACTCAGCCATCACCACGAGCATATCCTCCTTGTATGGAAGCAGTAGTTTTCTCCACCATTTTAATGCTGGCAGTAGAGTTAACACAATAGTACCAAACTCGCGCAACATAGACTTTATTTATTTTTTTTGTGTGTTTTTAAAGTAGTGTATTGTGTGATATAAATGACTTGTAATATCAAATGGCAAGTGCTTAGTCATTCTGTGGCGGTATTGTTCTGAGGTTTAAACCTTGTAACCTTGAAATGTGAGCTAAAAAGATTTGAAAGCCCACAGATAAAAAGAATATTGCATTTTGTGCCCTTTTGATTTTAGTGTGCTTCTCAACACCACTGACTGAAGGACACTTAAACAATTACAGAGATATTTTCTTTATTACACCACAAGCTGTTCTGGAAACTGAAATTTTAAAGTTCAGGGTAGCTCCTCATTAGCTTAACAGAGATTTAATCTGATTCATGATTTAGTTTTTGGTGATTTAATTCACAACAAATTATTTTTATTTATTTTTATTTTATGAATCTTAATTTGGTTTACTGTTTTAACTGTTAAACTAAATAATACAACCAATAATCAGACAACTTCATTATTATTTATATATGAATATATAGTTATTTAATTTAGAATTTCTGAATTAAGACAAGGAATGAATTTGCTGTGATGCCTCTGACCAATCACTTGAATCAGCTCTTCACCCAGCATTGCTTTTTGTTTGTGTGTTTTTTGGACAGTGTATTATTGAAGCTATTGTGTTGAACTTGCATGTGTTCACATTCACAGGAAACCCAAAGTTGAAAAGACAAAGCCTGACATGGAGGCCAATCAACAGCAAGTTCCCAAGAAGAAGAAAGGTTTTCTACCAGAAACAAAAAAACGTAAAAAGCGCAATAAACCTGTTTTAGAGCCAGCAGGAGGCAATTCGACCTCCACAGCCAGACCGGGAGCAGACAAAAGACAAGCCAAAAAGAAAAATGACAACAAAACAAAACAGAAACGACCAGCCGATGGCGCAGCAGCTTCTCAGCCCAACCCAGCCAAGAAGAGCAAGACACAGTCTGTAAGCAAGCCAGCCAAGAAGAAGAACAAGAAACCCAAACAGAAGAAAGAGGGAGGAGGGCAAATGGACATTTAAATGTTAATTTTCTTTTAAGAGGCTGTTTTCATCTGGTAATTTTTCTACTGTTCATGCAGTTTACTTTGGACAATATGTTGGTATGTTTCAATATGAGTTTCATAGAAAACATTAAATGTTGGAAAGTGAATTAATGTGTGTACATTTTGTAATGTGTGACTGCGATTGATTAGAAAAAAATGTCTACAATAATAAATGAAATCCATCTCAGCTGTGTTTCCAAAAATGTAAAATAACTAGAAAGAATAAGATTTCCTAGTCACATGTGTATCTAACCAACAGACAGAATATGAATATACAGTGAGGAAAATAAGTATTTGAACACCCTGCTATTTTGCAAGTTCTCCCACTTAGAAATCATGGAGGGGTCTGAAATTGTCATCGTAGGTGCATGTCCACTGTGAGAGACATAATCTAAAAAAAAAAAATCCAGAAATCACGATGTATGATTTTTTAACTATTTATTTGTATGATACAGCTGCAAATAAGTATTTGAACACCTGTCTATCAGCTACAATTCTGACTCTCAAAGACCTGTTAGTCTGCCTTCAAAATGTCCACCTCCACTCCATTTATTATCCTAAATTAGATGCACCTGTTTGAGGTCGTTAGCTGCATAAAGACACCTGTCCACCCCATACAATCAGTAAGAATCCAACTACTAACATGGCCAAGACCAAAGAGCTGTCCAAAGACACTAGAGACAAAATTGTACACCTCCACAAGGCTGGAAAGGGCTACG
>NC_060172.1:12115862-12143821 GCF_021292245.1 Micropterus dolomieu
TGCACTGTATTAAGGAGAAGATGACCGGGGCCATGTATTGCGAGATTTTGGGGAACAACCTCCTTCCCTCAGTTAGAGCACTGAAGATGGGTCGAGGCCGGGTCTTCCAACATGACAATGACCCGAAGCACACAGCCAGGATAACCAAGGAGTGGCTCTGTAAGAAGCATATCAAGGTTCTGGCATGGCCTAGCCAGTCTCCAGACCTAAACCCAATAGAGAATCTTTGGACGGAGCTCAAACTCCGTGTTTCTCAGCGACAACCCAGAAACCTGACTGATCTAGAGAAGATCTGTGTGGAGGAGTGGGCCAAAATCCCTCCTGCAGTGTGTGCAAACCTGGTGAAAAACTACAGGAAACGTTTGACCTCTGTAATTGCAAACAAAGGCTACTGTACCAAATATTAACATTGATTTTCTCAGGTGTTCAAATACTTATTTGCAGCTGTATCATACAAATAAATAGTTAAAAAATCAAGTTGCAGCTGTTGAGCTAAACAATGAGCTGAATCTTTATAAAGCTCAATAAAGCAGAGAGGAGCTGCAGATTCAGGTGATTATTCTCTGTAGGTTCATCACTCCAAGAGACCACTTTCACATTATTTTCACATTGTCATTTGATACAGTGTTATAAAAATATTGATTATAGCTGCGCTAACTAGACATCAAGGATCGTGTGAAAGTGTTAAATTCATAAGCTCTATGGCACAGAGAAACAAGCTATTTTGGGCTTTGGCTACACATTTAGGACCAATTCATTGTTGGTTTTAACTTTTTACCACGTTATTATTGACAATAAAACATATAAGGAATATAGTGAGATGTCTCCTTTAAGTGAGAATCTGTTTTGTTTTGGGATTTTGTAATTGAGGTCACCGACCAAAATCTTGTTTCTAGGCCTGCCAAGGTTATTCATTGCTACGACTGAACGTAAGAACCATTACGGAAAGATCTGTGTCAGAATTGGCTTTTCTGTGTCACATGTATTGACTGAATTGTAACTCCATTGCATAACATTCTTATTAGGAAAAATGTCACTAGCCTATGCACAGGATTCGATGTTGCAAGCCTTTGTGCTATAAACTATGATGAGCAATCTCACATAACCCTATTCCAGCTGTCAGAAAAATGATGTAGTGTCCCACAAATGGATTACTATACAGGACATCAAGCCATGCTACCGTAAATCTATAGAAGTGCCAGGCAGGCAGCAGACTCATCCATCAGTTATTGTATCTTAAAGCTCCTCTCCACTGCAGAAACCTTCAGTGGTGGGATTCAACAGGAGCCATCTTACATCCAACAAACATGATGTGTTGTTTGGCCTTGTGCATTCAGTACATAGTGCTGTGATGTTTGGGATCCTGATGACACAGAAGACCCAATATTAAGACGAAGAGGTGTTTAACCAGGAAAAATGAGTGAAAGGGAACCAGGAGGTGAGTTTGTTTAGGGCAGATAAGAAGGCCTGTCTCTATGGTTGTGTATTTGTCTGAGTCAAGTCAAGCCAAGTCGAATAGATATTTGAATCAGTAGAAAAAAGGAACAGACCTGTCTCAAATAAATAAAATGTGAATCTGTACTCAAAGTTTTAATTATATATATTAATATAGTTTAATATATTAACAACGGATCATATGACTACTTGTATGTGAAAGTCATTCATAGTGATGAACCCAGAGAGAATTACCCCCCAACTGCATGGAGTCTCACTACTCTCTTCAACCTAATTCCAGCAGCAGACAGCTGTTTTGAGCAAAAAAGCTCTGATGATCATACTGTACACTCCATGCCCAACACCAAACAGCAGACAAACAATGTTACTGACTATCTGGTTAACGTAGAGGAGCTTTTAGCAGTTACAAAGCCAGATATTTCACTCAGGAGTTGGTGGAGACCAAAAACAGAGCTACTAGGAGAGTGAATATTAGACTTATTCATTGGGTGGCCCTAAACATTACCCCAAACAAATACTAATGATGCTTCAGATTTACTGGATGTGTAAATAAACTGTTTGCCAACAAGTTTACTTTCGGAACCGTTTATGGTGATAATATGTCTGTATTGTGTTTTCACCCCAAGGTAGGTAAAAAATCAGTTCATGCAAAGGCAAATCGGTTTAAATTAATGTTTAGGTCTTAGATCAACTTGCTGGATCCGAATGGATGATATCAAATGATCTTGGTGATCCCTGCAACCTTTCGTATGGCATTGCCATGGTTTAAGATTCGACTAGCACAAAATAAATATCAAACCCTAACTGGCAGTTTGCCGTGAAATTTACTGAGCACATTATTGCTTAACAGATGATGAATCATTCATGTATTACAAAGCCCATGAGCTTTTCTTCCACCAAAATCTTAACTTTGTACAAGAAACATTTATGAAGGTCAGGGTAGGTCATTAACATCTGACAGCAAATACCACCAAAGTCCTAAGGATTCTTCTTCTGGGAACCACAAAGTTCCATCTTAAGGCATCCGATAGGAGCTGAGGTTTTCAGTCTGGATCAAAGTGATAATCTGACCAACATACAGACAGACATTACCATCCCAAGAGCCAGCTAAATATACTGAGCAATAAAGCAATGCTTTATTTCTGTCACATTCATACATTTAATAAACTCCTGTTGTCCCAATTTTAGTTACCCTATGACTCATATTTAATCACCAAGTTCCTCTAAAACTACTGCATCTCTCAGTGATGTGCATGAATAGCTGTGTCAATAATGGTTCCAGTCAAAATGTGGTCTATATGAATGACAGGAGCATGAGGGCAGAACAGATGGTAGAACTAAGGATCATCAAGTTTAAAAGTAAAGCTTTCACAATAGAAAAATGATTTAAAACTTTAACATAAGGCTGATCTGTTACTCCTTCTTTGGCCTACAGAGCAGTGGGGTCCCGGTCCTGTACCTTCGATGTCACAGTTTGAACCTGCAGTAATGAAACATATAAACAGACACTGGTGGTGAGAAATCACTCACCTCAAACCTTGACAGCAGGGGTGAGAATAGGAGCAGTGGTGTTCTCTTTTTCTGACAGTGAACTGTCACTTTGTCATCACTCTGTGTTGAGATATAGAGCGCAGAACCAATCTTCTAATGCAGCTCAGTGGAATAATAAGAGTGAGCTGTAAAGTCGAGGACAAAGCCTCATCAATATGATAAATCTGTAACTGAATGCATGTCTGATTCGTCCCTTCACCTTGTGAAATATTTTAACTCCGATTGATTAATGCAGTAAAACTGTGATTTTTTCCCAATCTTTGATGCAGTGCACTGTGGAGTAGTTTTCCATCTTTACCCATGTTGCTTTTGTTAAATTGTGGCCCTTCCCAGTCTGATGGTCCACATCAGGCAGGTTGGCAGGCTGCTGGCAGGGTGTTAGTCTTATACTGAGTGTAAGCGGAAACCCATTAATTAGTGCACCCAGTAGTTTACTTGCCAGGCCTTGTAAAAAACAACCTGAATTGAGTTTACTACTTCTTGGAGAAGGCCCACTTCACACAATTTGATTCATCTCCTGTGCCCCTTCCTTTAGTAATAATTTAACAGACCATAGCCATTTTCTTCCATGTTTCTTTTTGCTGTCTACAAAACACATACTGCATATTTTATAATAATTCGGACCAATTTTCAAAGCAAGCAAGAAGAACAAGTCTGTGTGTGTTCAACAAAGAGACTGTAGAACTGAGAGATGAACCACACCAAGGATTGCAGACTGAAGATTCAACCATCTGCAGTTCGTATTTCCCAGAAATGAAAGAAAAGCAGTGGTTGTCTGGAGGACTGAAAAAAACACACTCAAAGGAGAGAAAATGTGGAAAAATGTGAAGACTGCGTATTCACTAGATTAGATTCAAAATTGATTTTAGAATTGAGACAATCCAAACCATTTTTCAAAAACCGAGAACAAGTTTAAATAAAATGTAAAAGCCCTCAAAGACTTTCAGTGCATTGATTAGAGCCTTACCAATAGTGGTAAGGCAGACGTGTGTCCTGGGGGTGGTACTAGGGGAGAGGCCTGGAGGGTGAATAAATAAAACTTTAAGTAAGTAAGTAAACCTTTATTTGTGTAGTGCTTTTCAAACACGTTTTTTTTTTTTTCACTTGAGAGCACAATGCTCACCAAATTTTACAGCAAATCTTCCTAACAGATTATGTGGTCCTAGTTAAAATTTTTTAATATGTACTACCTGAAGACCAGTTGCCTAAGGTGACACACACATTACACACAACCATAATATTGCTATAATAAACAGCCTCAGAGGACCTAATCCACTCATTGGCCAACCAACGTCCCTTGTAAAGTCTATCTGCAGCACTGAGGAGCAGACCCCCTGGGGCAACAATACCCTGAAAACTGGCCTCATTAATTCTAAATTAGGCTATACACAATAACTAGGCTATTCCCAGAGCAAACTTATATCACACAAATGTTTCATCCACTGCCTCTTTCTAATGCAGCTCTATATGTGTGACATTAAATAACAGTAGTCCCAATTCACTGATCCCTAACTAAAAACCATCATCTTATCAATTCCTAGCTACTGACTTCTGATCTCAAAATCAGAATCAACTTTATTGCCAAGTAAGTTTACACATAAAAGGAATTTGCTTGGTTGTTTTGGTGCTTGACAATGAACATACTAGGTAGAAAAATATAAGATATATGAAATATCTCCATCCATTCCCAGCCATTGGCCTTCAGTGAATTCTAGCCACTGAAACTCATCCATTGTGACCCACCGCCACTGACCTCCTTCCATTCCTCCATCCATTCCTCCATCCATTCTTAGCCCCTGACCTTCATCTGTTCCTAGCCACTTAACCCCTTCCATCCTTAGCGTCGTAGTGCCGCTGATCTGCATCCATTCCTCGATCCATTCCTAGCCCCTTAACTACATTTATTCCTAGCCATTGTCTTCCATCCATTTCTAGCCACTTACCTTCTTCCATCCCCAGTGACTTAGCTCCACTGATCTGCATCCATTCCTCTATCCATTCCTAGACCCTTAACTTCATTTATTTCTAGCCATTGTCTTCCATCATTTCTAGCCACTTACCTTCTTCCATCCCCAGTGACTTAGCTCCACTGATCTGCATCCATTCATCCATCAATTTCCAGTCCCTGACCTTCATTTATTCCTAGCAGCTGACTTCCATTCATTTCTAGTCCCTGACCTTCATTTATTCCTAGCCACTTCACTCTTTCCATTCTTAGCGACATAGTGCCACTGATCTGCATCCATTCCTCCATCCATTCCTCGCCACTGACATCAATAAATTTTTAGCCACTGATTGTCATCCATTCCCAGCCACTGACCTCCTTCCATGCCTAGCTACTGAGAACCACTGATCCCCTCCTCTCCTAGCCATTGACCTCCACCCACTCATCCATCTCTATCTGTCAACATCCATGTATTCACCATTGTCCTTCATCCTTCCCTAGTTAGTCGCATCCATTCTTTGCCACTGACAGCCAGCCATCTTCATCCCTAATCCCACTTTACCGGCAAGATGAACAATAAAATTGAACTCTACCTTTAGCAGACAGTGTCTCACAGTTAGGTCAAACGATTAGATGCGTATTTCTTTAGGAAGTTTGGCGGGCCAAAGTATTGGAATTATATCTGGTTATGCCTACCACAAACTGTACCTGCTCTCAGGAGCTTTTAATTGCAGAGTGCTGTTCCATTAAATCCCATTATTTGTTATCTGTTTACGCTGAAAACATGTATGATGTTGTGGATCCTAATCTATAAATTGTTCTGAAGGAAACATATGTTTGAATGTAGAATGCATTAGTCATCTCTCATTGACTTACTTCCAATTTCCCTGTGAAGATAAATGGTTTCATTCTGTTGCACTTATGCCAAAGAGATAAGATAGACTGGCAGTCTGTCATTGCATCTTACAGGACTGGAGCTTTGCCAAAGACTGCTTCATATTCCCAGGCCTTTCTTGCTGGGGGACAATTAGGAACATGGTGTCCTGGTACCTGGCCAACACACTGACTGATGCTGATTCACTTCTACTGACCTCCAATAAGACAGGCTGTGGCGCCATTACAGGGAGATGTTGAGATTAAGAATGGCACTTATGGATAACCTTCATGTCAAAAAATCACATTAAAAGATTTATGGGGTCTACACAGGAGACTTTGTACTATGTGCAGTGGATCTGATTCTGTATTCCACGTGGTTCTGCAGTATATATATTTGACAAGGTCCTATTACCATAGAAATTGTGTAAGCAGAGACATGACATTGGGAGCTATAAGTGTCCCTATGCAGGAGACCCTGTGCAAATTCTACAGATCTCCCTTAGAAAGGTCACTTGTAGTTGTTTAGTGGAATGGGTGACGTAATGATAGTCCATTTAAACATTTGCTTATTTTCAAATGGCGTCTCTACTACAGTATATTTGGGGTGAATGGTGGGATTTTTACTCAGTATTTTTTACACACAGTGTTCAGTACTGTGTAGTTGCATATTTCCCTGAGTAGTAGCATTCCAGTTTGTTAGATAATCGTCAACAGGCTTCAAGGTTACTGACACATTCAAAGGATTAACATAACATAAGTATTTATTTATAAACTTTGAATATTACATATTTTTCCTTTGATAAGGCAGATTATATGAACTCCAGAAAGATGATGTTACTGTAAAACATTCCAGCTCTCATAATGGCATACATTTACAGTGAATTCATTTAATAAATGACACATACTTTCTATAGGCCCACTATGATACAATATGAAGGATCAAAAAAAAAAGACTGGCTGAACTGAAACCCTCTCTTGGAAGGATCCTCAATTTATTACATATCAGAGAATAGATTATAAATACTTAAAAATTAAAACACTGTATAAGCGCTAAAACTTACTATCTGACACATTAAAAAAACATCTTATGTGCATAACTACAGCAAAAGTCTTGCATACTGTCAGGCTAACTAGAGCTACCTACAGATGTCTAACAGACATTGGAGGACAGTACTCAATGCAAATATGCTAAGTCACTTAATTCAAGGAAAAAATACTACGCATACAAATAAGCCATTTCTACAGCCTATATGCAGCTTTGCACTGCCTAACAGCACCACAACATCCATTATAGTCTACAACTACATACTGGTAGTGTGTCAGAGGACATGCCAAGGAAGATCAGCGAGCCATTAAGGTCTGTGTTGTGTCACCAGCTCTTAATAATTGAACACAACCGTGTGTTACATGTCACAGGGAGGATATAAAGTTTAAACATATTTGAGGTTTAAACGATGTTTTAGGCTGGGGAAGAGAGGAGGAGGTCCAAAAGTCAAAGCAGGCAAATACTTTATACAGTTCCTTAAGGAATACTGCTACTAGTGTATTAGCAAGGTGAGTGGCCATAGCTAACCTATGTGCCACTGTGGTGTTACCTCTAGGCCTACTATTCCTACTGTTTCTAAGTAATCTACAAGCAGCAGAGATGGGTGTGGGAGTCCTTTGTGCCTTATTGCTTTTCCTGTTTATTCCACAGTCTCATTCCCTGAAGTTGCACTAAGTTAACAGTCAAGGGGAACTGTCTCGTGCAGCGCCTGGTTGTCCCCCGCCGCTTCGGTGGCGTCCCCGCACGACAGCTTCTCCCCGCATCTCACCGGCCGGACGATGACGCACGGCCTCACAGGCTCCCCGCTCGCCCCGGCGCGCGCGGGGCTGCGACGGTCGCGCTCGTATTCCTCCTGCGCGCGCTGGATCTTCCTGTTCCGGAGCTTCCTCTTGTGGAAGTGGAACGTTGCCAGGGAAACGAGGACGATCCCCACGAGCACGGCCACCAGCACGAGGAGCGCGAGGGTGGAGGAGAACGGCGGAAAGATGCTGAGCTGCTCCACGCAGGTGCCGTTATTGGCCTGGAGAACCCCGTGACAGCGGTGCAGCGGCACCGACAGCCCCGAGGCCTCAGAGGTTCTGGTTGTCATCCGGTCCACCTTTTCCCGGCCACTCTTGTCACTCTGACCCCCTGAAGCCTACCCTTCGTGCTCTCCGGGCTCAGCGCGGTGACACCGGACCGCGCATGTGGTTACCTGCACCGAAAAGAAGACACTATGAGACCCGCTCATCCAGCTTCAGAGGAGACTGCCAATTAGAACAGTCAGAAACACGCCCACCAGCACTCATTAACTGGCCCAGGCTACATTAATTATACCATTCTGAAACAATTAGCCTAACATTGGGAGTGTGCACCATTTTACACTAAATCACAACCTGACGACCCTTAATAGCGCATATACTGATGATCAGTTTGTATAAATGTAAGAAGTCGGGAAAATCTATTGTAACGTGCAGGCCTCCAAGATTTAGCCTAACATAATCCATCCTTTCCCGCACTCCACGCAGCAGAATATCCGAAAATAATGTGTGGATTCCTTCAAATCTCAAGCCTTTATGTTTGAATAAAGGAAATTCTTACCTGATGAAATAGTCAGTGCGAGGAACAGTCCGTGAGTGGAGAGTCGATATGTGTAAATGGGAAAACTGGATCACGGTGACGCATTTCATGCAATGTGATGCTGCTGAGCTCCGATCACTGAGGACGCTTTGATTGCCGCAATCCGCTCGGTCTGCGTCCAGGAGAGCACTTCCCTCAGCTAAATACTATAAGTATGCATCTCAGTAGGTTTTAAAAATGCGATTAGAATAGAGCTGCGGTCTCGTTTTCCTAGAAATGCGTCCCTCCTCCGGTCATCCGCTGCTCCACTCAGCATCTGAATGAAGAGCTGCAGCTGCATTAAAGGTCCTGTATAGCCTACCAGTCAGCTGGCAAGGCTGTTTTTTTCTACCTTCAAATGTAATCAATGTATCACCAACACCAGCGTGCTTGTTTCACTCTACACACTAATGAATGCTAATTAGTTCATACTTGATACAATGAATAAAACAGAGGAAAATTAGTTTTGATATCAGACACTGGTAGGTACCAACCGGCATTCCTGAGGGTGTGGTCCTTCAAATGCTGCAAATGACTTGAAGCATTTAAACCTTGAGGGCTGTAAATAATATCCAACTTCCATGCATTCATTAGGGAAACACTGGGTGTCAATTATAAACCTTTCCTTGAATCTCTGAAAAAAGAACAGTTGGTAGAAAGCCATATGTTTAGAAATCACTCCTACACCCTTTCACAGGCATAATGGAATATGTACTTGGTAAACATCAATCTGTATTTATCACAAATGTACTCTATTGCTGAACATTGCTTGATGTTAATCAAACCATTCCATCACAACTGAATACCGCTACTGTTCCTCAAACACCCCTGAAAGCTGGATTTGCCAGGGGACCAGTGGTTGAAGTGTGTCCTATAGGGCCAAACTGTCAAAATAATTTACTTCAACTTGATATAATTTTCGGCATTAATTTCATGTTATCTTCATACGGTAGCCTAAAATGGCCAGTCTTTCACAAAACATCAGCATTTATCGAACTCCCTTCACAAAGTCCCAATTTCTGAAACGTCAGCCATGATGTTGGCCAGGCCAACCATGGATTTTAAGTGGAACTTAAATCAACTGGACTGACAGTTGCCTTTGACTTTGTCCTTCCAGATACCCTATCACAACTGGCAATCTTCAAAGATATAGGACAGTCATGAAATCCAGTGGAATAAAGGACATGTTTTATATGAGATTCTTAACAGAAGTGTAAAGGCTACTCTAGAATAATAGATTACATCTTTGCTTTTACCTTTGGTGAAGAGAGAAAATCATTTACAAAAAAGGTCACTTGAATTAAGTTTGAAAACCAGTAATTTAAACCACCACCAGATTGAGCTCAGCTCCTCCCTGACTGGAAGATTACTGCAGGCTGTGTGATGTGTACTCCAAATATAGAAGTGTGGGTGAAGGAGAACGCAGAGAGGAGATGTTTCTACAATGAGGCCACACCTTGACCTACCTTATAAGCATTGTCACTGATACAACTTTCCCATGCGAAAAGTAGCTCATCCATTGTCTAAGTTATGTCTAGTTGAGGGTGACAGCTACATAAAAATATTTACAAGTTCTGAAATTAATCTCAGAAATGTAAGTAATTTCAGAAATCAAATAAGCTCAAATCAGAATTAAACATTAACATGTAACTTGCATCCTGTCTAAGGCTGTGTTCAGACTGACGTTAGCCCTATGTGAAAAAAGCACAAGTAAGCAGTGAAATCCTTTCTTCTGATATTTATAAATTTCTGTGTAGTATTTTAGGGATCTGATAATATTTCAAACTCACAGATCTGTTACTTAAACTGGACTTCCAGGGTTGTATTCCATCATCATAGTGGTACCTTAAACAACAAGCCACCATAAATGTATTTCATGACAGTAAGGATCTCCTGTCACCTTTGGTGATTCATCCAGAAAGGCTCGAGGAAGTGCAAGGTATTGTATGCTCTGTAGTGCTCACCTCTTTGACACCTCCACCAGTGAGTCAAGCTGCACCTTCCCCCACAGGACAGAACGAGCCTTCCTGATGTTTATTCTGTTGGTGTCAGATGCTCTCAGTCTGCTGCCACAGCACATCACAGCGTAGAACAAGACACTGACCACCACCAAATGATCAGCTGTGTCAGACAGGAATGCCGATGTTGAACGATTATACAAAACCCCGGATTACGTTCAATACCAATGATTTTTTTATGTCCAATACCAACATGTTCACAATTCTCACTTTCTACAATACCTGCACACAGAAGCTATAGCATTGTTAAGTAAGAAATATATTGTGTAAACTGTTGTTGAGGTATATTTAGGCTTAAGCAACCACAACAATAGATTGAAACCTGCAACAACTGATTTTTTTTTGTGGCTACTTTGGGACAGCGGAACGAAGTTGCGAATGCAGCATTAACATATTATCACATAGTAAGCTGATATGGCGGACCTGTTAGTAAACACTAGCTTATTTACACATCCAGCAGTTACGGAGCAACATCAGCATTAATTTGGAGTTTCAGGTTCAACAGTTACTTTCTTTTAGCTACGTTTATGGTCTCTACCAACTCCTGAGGGAAATATCTGGCTATTTAGCTACTAAATGCTCCACTACGTTCACCAGCTAGTTGGTAACTGTGTCTGTCTGGGATAAATAAGAGACACCATCATTAACTGAAATTTTAGCCTTAAATATTAAATCTGCTTTTTTTTCTCAAAAAAGTTTATAAATATGTTTATATTTATGCATACTTATGGAGATATGTAGTATTAACAGATAAAAGCAAAGAGGAATGTTTAATCAAATAATAGCCTCTGTACTTTTCTGTATTCGTACCGCAAAGCGTATGAGATTCTCACAGTAATTTCCCAGTCCTACTTGTGCTCCATCACCAGAGGGGTTCTATGAAAAATGAATGGCCTTGGAGGGAGAGAGGTCCCCTGGATGATGAACTTATAGTAGATGAGTGCATATGAAAGATTCATACAACTATTCGTGCACAGTTTAAAGCATGGCATATGTTAGAGGGCTGTTAAATGAAGAATGATTATAGCACTTATTTTAATATTCATACAGGTTCCCTCAGCTGTCCAGGTCAATCTGACCCACATTAGACTGGGGACCTAACACCAGTCCATCTTCATCTTCAGCCAGAGCCTTTTGAGGCCCTGGAGGTCGATATAAACTCAAAAAGAAATTTAAGAAAACGAAGAAAAGTAGCTGCATTTTCTAGTGAGTTTTGCAGCTGTGGCAGGTGTAGAAGCCTGTCTTTCAAGACTTTATACAGATTAAGCCACACAAAGTGTCATCAAAACACATCTAAAGGCAAAAGTCTTTATACCTGCCCACTTGGAGGTGGAGCAAAAAAATTGTGGCCTCCTCCTGGCTGCATCCCACTGCCTCCAAGAATTTGGTGCCTTTTGTGTGTCTTTGCAATCTTGACATGATGAATCATACAAATGGAGATTATGGTGCACACATTCAGACGGTTTCGAGTAGTTATGTGAAGGATGAAGAAACAGCTTGAGAGAGAAGTTTAAACGCTGTCCAATTTCACACTTCTGCACACTGCACCAAACAGCAGTTAGTTTATCAGTGCTTTTTCATCACCTGCTGAGGCTAGAAACGATGAGGCTGATGAGATGGGGAAACACAACGGTAAGATTGTGGGCTGTAAAATCAAAACAGTTAGCCAAAAAATGCTGAAACTCTCTGTGGAGCTTAGTGGGAACTACAGAGTTGAGTGAAAATCCTCAGTGAGATTAGTTTCTACAAGCAACAATTGCACATTACACAGTTTTTTTACCGATTGTAAAGTAGCAGAAAATGAAAATACTATAAGTAAAGTACGAGTACCTCAAAATGTACAGCACTCAGTTTCCATCACTGTCAGTTTCATTATAAACCCATGCTATGACTGGAACAATTTTTCTCTTTCTTAATGACACCGTACATTATGTCTGCTTATTATTGAGCCATATTATTCTCTTGCTCTGCCAGGGCACTCTGACTGCAGCTTGTGTTAATCAGGATTATTAACTGTAATGAGAAAGATTTGTGGGTCTGAATGCTAAACACATATTGATGTACACGGTGCTGTTGACTCAGTGTGTGTGTGTGTGTGTGTGTGTGTGTGTGTGTGGGACGTCAATGGATCTTCATATGAAGGAGCTGATATCTTTAAAGCTGCAGGCCATCTCCAGGCAGGAACAATCCTCACGTATTCCTCACACCGCCCCTTGCACTTGCACTTTCTCTGTCAGCAGAATTTCTAATGAATTGCACAAAAGCCAGTTTACCATGCATGCACTCATGCGTGCGCGCACACACACACACACACAGACACACACAAACACAAACAGATACAGACCAACTTTCCTTTTGTGCACAACAGAAATGGCTTTAGGAAAGAATGAATGAGGCTCTCGCTCACGCAGAGAGGAAACGTCTTCCTCAAATTGATTTTTCGTCTTCCCTAATGACGACCCTGTCACCAAGCACTTGTGTGCGACAAAATGTGTGCATTTATCATATGAGGATTTTACATTTCTGCATTCAAAATGAACACATACAACCTCCCAGGTTTGTTCCTCTTGAAAATGCCCTTATTGGAAAGTGAAAGTGGAGGCAGAGTCAGGAAACATGTTGAGAAAGTAAAGGTTATGACATGCTACAAAGGTCACAAGCCTAACCTGAACCACAGCTATTTCATTAGCCACAAGGCGACCAGGACACCTGTCTGTAGAGATTGAATAAATATAAGAGAAAAGCTACATGTCTCCCATGTCTTCTTTTCCCTAAGAGGGGATCTCTTCACAGCCAATGTGGACAGGAGAAATGATTATAGCCTCTAATAACTCTTTCAGCATACATATGGGCATGTTAGAATCATTTTAAAATAAACTTATGAACCAATCCTTTAAATTGTTGTTGACACTGTGCCTGAGAGGTGTTGATTGAACTCTTCTCCATGTCGAGGTCTCTCCAGCTAATTGGTTACACACACATTTCTCAGCACTGGATTCACTTTTTCGACACTCTTCACACAGTTTTCTAAACAAGCCCGAAGCTCCACAGTGCACTAATGCGACCAACACATTCAACTCACACTACCATAACTCCAATTACAAGAATACTCACTCATAACACAGTGACTAAAAACTAACAATGGTCTAAGACAAAGGTGTTTATAGCTGTACCAAATTGCCAATCTTGAAGGTGGGGCGGAAAGCATCTGGAGAGATGTGATAATTGTTGTACAATTATCTCATGGGCATAATGGAGCACATCATTTTTTTTCATTTCATTTTGTATTTGGAAAATAATTTGCAACATAACTGTTTTCCCACCACATCACAATTTTACCATCTAACAACAAAAACATAAAAAGTATAAATGGTGACATGTTTACCTGCAGGTTTCAAACTTGTTTTGCTCAAGTCTTAAAGCAAAAGTTTATTTTTTCCATCACAAAAATATCATGACCATGGGAAAAAAGTGCAAACTTTTGAAAACTCTCTCCTTGAAGGCATTAAAAATGTGTATAAAGGGGGTTTCAGAAGTTGAGCGATGAGCCAACAAATACTTAACATAAAATACTTTAATCACACTGATGCCTTTTCTGTATGGAATGTGCCACCTTGCATATGTTAGAGGAAATTAATCAGAAATGCTACAACATACTGCAACATTGCACTTTACAGTATTTTGGTGGCAATCAACCCTGTTTTCTGCATTCTGCCACTATAGTTCTTGTTCAAATCTCACCCTCAGTCCCCTTTTGCAATACGCCATCCCTGACAAACCTCAGCAGATATGTCCAGGCATCCAGTAATCTGTGACAAATCTGGTTATCTGGCAGGTAAGGTAAGGTAGGGTTGTCCTGCAACAAATACCGCTCAGCAACAGGTCGCTGAAGGCAAAGAAATCCAAAAAGGGAGCAGGCAAAACATATTTCTCACAGCTGGTTAGGCTGCTTTTTTTGCAGAGTTGCCGAAATACCTTTGTTCCTCTGTGTCATAACACTTTTGTTTTCAACTGACCGCACAGTTTTTTAATTATGAGCCTCTGCCAAATGGCTGAGATGTCAATTTAATTTAGAGTGAAAGCAGACTTTCAACAATCTGCATAGCTTTTTGTACATCAATGTCAAATAAAAGACATTTTTAGTTTATTGACAAGAGTATTATGTGAAACTAATTTGACATATAACATATACATTTTTTTTTAAAACAATTTTTTAAAATGATAATTATATAAAAACAAAAAAAAATCATATAATCTGAAATACAGTCTTTATTAAACTAGGACAGACTTGCTTTTTGTGATTTTCAATAAACACTTTCTGACTTGATTTCATTGATTTCGCCCCTGCGATGGATTGGCGACCTGTCCAGGGTGGACCCTGCCGTTTGCCCGATGTCAGCTGGGATTGGCTCCAGTCCCCTGCAACCTTTTATGCAGGATAAGTGGTTGACGATGGATGGGTGGATGGATGGTTGTACCGCCCCCAGTGACCAGAGTGAGGTTTGTAAATGTCCAACTCTTAGTGTGCTTAAGTCTTTCTTTGTTATTACCAATAATATCAGAATGGACCTGATTGATCTGATTAGTAACTGTATTTTTTTGAAAATCTTACTGCTATAATAACTTCAACAAATATGCAATGACATATTAGATTGATCAAACTGAACAGTTGCTAATCAGAAGACTTTGGCACTATTCAGTTTTTGCAAAAGATTGAACACAACTATTGCCATTAATGGACTTTTTGTCCAACCATTCATGTCGTGGTTTTGGGTTTTTGGGTTTTATTTTGACAGTCTGTCCTCATGTGTCATGTTTTGTTTTACTTCCTGTCTATGTGTGTTTTCCCATCTGGTTTCTTTCTCACCTGTGTTGCATTAGTTAATTAGCCTCTTGTGTATTGTATTTAGTCCATGTGTCTTCCTCTCTGTCAGTTGTCATTGTCTGTTCCCCAGTCGTGTGTGTATGCTGCTTGTGTCTTTCATTATTATTCCTGCTTATGTTCCTGGTGCCATACTGGTTTGTTATTAATTTAGCATTTTTATTTTCACCTTTGTTTTTGGGTTCTGCCTCAGCTGGATCTCTCTGCTTTTGTTACCTGCTTCTTTTGTATATCTGGAATCTATTTCTTAAACCTCCCCGCCTGGAGTTCTGCATTTGGGGTCCCTTTCCACAACCATAACAATTAATTTACACCATCTGTTCAGTCTAAAACTAAACTACACCAAACAACTAATTGATAAATGATATCATTAGTAGTGAAACAGGACACATGCCAACATTGCACACTGGTATTTGTTTTGGCCTAACATAATTCAGTAGAATGCTGGAGCTCAGATAGAGTTAAGCAAAATCAATCTTTCAATAAGATACAATGCTCAAATCAAATATCTACCAAACAGACCACCATTTCCAACTGAAAAACATTTAATTTGTCAGCAGGCTTGTTTATATAAAACCACATATTTCTTTAAACATTCTTTTCTTCGCAGTTTGCTCACTGGAGTCTTTATATTGATCTTTTCTTCAGCTGGTAGATGGTGCATCATCAGTTCACCTTTTCCACCCACCTCTAGGCACTATGAGTATTATCAGAGCCCTGCTAGCATTTACACACAAGTTCGTATGATTAATCCCACACCTTGCTCAGAAATGATCACACCCCTGGCTGATGAACAATTCTGTTCCTAAGCAACTGATCCTCTCTGCGTGGGGTTTGCATGTTTGCTGCGTGTCTGCGTGGGATTCCTCCAGGCACTTTCCTCCCACAGTCCACAGACATGCAGCTCAACTGGAGTGAACACTGTAAATTACCCCTGCAAGTTAATGTGAGTGTGAGTAGGTGGTCTGAGGGAATGGGTGCATGAGTTTGAATGTGTTTGAGAGTCTCCATCCCTCTGTGACTACAATACATACGGAAATAAATGGTGGAATGATGAACAATAACTTTAACAAATATACAAATGTCAAAGGTCTCATGTAGAATTTTTTTAATTCCCCTCCAGTTTTCATGCATATGTATATCGAGGGTAACAATTTGTTTTAATTTTATTCCCACAAAAAGTCCCTAAAAGCTGTAGAGTACGTTACTCTGCACAGAAAGAACCTTTGCCCCGTAAATTCTACGGAAATCGGAAAGTTAGATATAATTAAATGGTGGCATTGATGAAAAGGTCAGGGGGGTCACCAGTATAATTAAGAATCCTCCTCTCGGGACTATGTACCCCTCTTGACCCTAGAAATAAAAACAGCAATCATTGGGCTATATCATGGGAATCGATGGTAAGCGTCTGTTCTTCAGTTGACGTCATCATCTTAAGTAGCAGTGCTCATTTCTTTCGGTAACTGAGTTGAGAAGGATTTTCCCCCCTAAACCTTTAGCAGTTAAGGTTGGTTTGTATGTTTGCCTGAAACTAAGCTGGGATTCCTTATATAATTAATTTTCAATGTCTATACTGTGGAAACTGTTACTGATTCTGAGTAGTTACTAAGGAACGAATGAGTAACAACCTTACAAGGTAATTAAAAAATCTCTAGTTATAATCTCTAAGTTTTTCCAGACTGAGGACTATATAGTAGCTAATAATTCAAATGAGAACAGTAATGTTAAGTTCATAGATATCTGTGAGATGACATACTGAGCACTTTCTCCATGAAATGTTCCTGAAACAACCACCAAGAAGCACAAAACAAAGAACAACTCATTACAGTTTGTTGTTTTTACAACTGGTTACACACATTTCAGACTACAACGTACAGTCAGGACTGCAGAAAAAATAATCGGTGCCAACCTGCCCTTGATTCATGACTTATACATTTCCAGAGTCAGGAAACAGGCAGGAAACATCACTGCAGATCCATCTCACCCCGGACACAACCTGTTCCAGCTCCTCCCCTCTGGTAGGCGCTACAGAGCACTGTACATCAAAACCAACAGACTCAGGAACAGTTTCTTCCCACAAGCCATCACTCTGATGAACAGCTGATTTCTGACTCACGGTGTCAGGAACAATTCCTGTGCAATAACCCAGTAACTCTGTCTCTAATCAGCACCTGTTTACTGGTTACCACTTATTATTTATTTATTCACCATTCTCTATTTCAGTGCTGTTCATACTATGTCATATTGTATATACTGTATACCAATACACCTACCTCAGGTCATAAGGTCATAGGTCTTATTTATTTTTTCCAGCATTCTTTGTACTATGCTCCATCACACTGTGTACATGTGTACATGTATGCATGTATGTGTATCTGTACCTGTATATCATATCCAACTTCAACATGTACATAATGAGAAAAATAGTTTACTCTTGCATCATTTGCACTCTGATCACTGCACTATTTGTCAATATGTCTATATTGTTTTGTTCATAGTGTGTATATTAGTGTTGTCTATTCTGTAGTTTGTGTGACAATCCATGCAGTAATGAGGTGCCATTTATTTAAATTGTGAGAATATTGGTTTATGCAAATAAATAAAAATAGATTAACATAAATAAATGCATCTTCAAAATAGCGATACATATTATTTTTAGGTCATATTGTTATTACTCCATTATTATTTACCATTGCTTACCCATTTTGTGCCCACCCAAAACTGTTCTCCATTACCTCATAATTATTTACTGTATAGTCCTTGATGATATTCAGGAAATAGCTACTAAGATTATCTGTATGCCTTATTGTAAAGTATTTTGATGCATTAAAAAGGCCTGTCTCAGAACTCAAAATGTGCTAATTTGAAAGTGATTCAAAGAAGACTAAAGACTAAAGTTAAAGTACTGTCTATCTTTGCATTATAAATAAGTTTTGCTTTATCTTGGTATATGTCAAAATATATCTATTTATATATTGAAATCCATCTCCTTTCTACAGAGCATGGAGTCATGGAGAAAATCAAACAAATTTGTGCACACAAATGAATAATAGTAGTATGAGAGGAGCCAAATAAAATGTCTGTGCACGTCCCTGCCAACCAGCATGGCAGTCTGGCAGTAGGAGGGATCAGGTGCTCTTGACCCAAGTGTAGGACAGACAGACAGACAGACAGACAGACACAGACAGATGGAGTGAGGACTATTAAGGTGATGTAATGACAAACAGGCTTACTCAAGATCCTTTTGTCTTCTGACTGTCCTGTTTCCTTATTTTAATAGTCAGTGATGTGGGGGCATTCCTTGCTTGTCCTGTGGTTGACATTCCTCTCTTGTTGTCTTGAGCCTAGAGGCTTTAGTGTTTGTTAAACTGCAAAACATCCCTCCCTCTTACCCTCCACTATCAATTATATTAACATCCGCCTGAAGCTTCCTCCTAGCATGTTGCTCCATTTTGGGACACAAACCCTTTCTGCTGCTACTTTATGGCCTCCTGCTACATTATTGCACTGCACTGGTAATAGAGCACACTCTCTATTCTACTCCAGGCTTTGCCCTGCAATCCAATTTGTCTCTCCGACACCAGACATTTCCTGGTGACAATGAAGTATTTTTATGGCCGTGCTGATGTCATCACATTTCTGTTTGTCCCTCATCTCCCAGGGCACAGCTTACAGAAACATGAATTATACAACACAATGGAAAGGATGGATGTTCTGCAGCCACGTTGAGGCCAATTTGCCCTAACATGACGTGGCTTATGTTTCCAGCTAGCTATACAACTGGAGATGATCAGCCAGCATCCTTTAACAGCTGTGTTTTCCTGCTTTCTTCCACTGGTGTTAATTATTTATTACCACTAAGAAGCTGGTGGAGTCATGTGGTATGTCAAGTTTACCCGTGATTGGTACAGGGGCCAAAAATAGCACATGAAGCGTTCCTACGCTAATTGTTAGTCATAGCAATTCAAGCCCCTATGCATTGTATAACCACATGCCATGTGAATCTACTGGAGAGCCACGGCCTTAAATCATTCAGTGATTTAAGTGAACAGCTCAGGCAGAAATTCGTTGGACAGGCAGTACTCATGCATACAGCCCGGGGCTTTGAGCTTCCCACAGGGATTTTGGAGAGTGACTGGTGTTGCACGTCTCTGTGTGTATGGACAGTGTGTTTGAGCTGCTCAATTGAACGTGTTTCTGTACATTTGAAATATGTATTCAGATCTTAGTTGTTGGAATTTTGACCAAAGTAAATAATATGTATAGGTCATGTTGACATTTTCACACATCTATGTAATAACAATAATCACATGTCCATATAGATATTGATAGCTGTCATCATGCTCCCTGTTCATACAGTGCCCTGAAAAGGCAACAAAAAACTACAGTATAGCTGAAGATCATATAAGGCTTCAGCAGTCTGAGTTAGTGACATCAAGTGGGTATATTCTAAATTTAGTGTTTTTATAAAGAAATTCTCACAGTGTTTCCCTGGACTGTATTGCTGACCTGCGGTGTAAACCCAAAAAAGGACTTTCATACCAAAACGGCTGTAACTTTAGAATCACTATTTGGACAGCAGGAGCATTTGCAGTACTACCTGAAAACTCTTTCCACTGTTGAATGGGCATGCAAGTATGGAGACAGACTTGAAATTTCTAAAATATATATATATATATAATTTAATATAATATAAGATTAAGCCACTGGGAATATGGTTCTTTTTATTTAGTTGGAGGATATTTACAAGGTGCATCTATTGGATCTTCCTGGGATGGATTGGCGACCTGTCCTGGGTGTACCCCGCCTTTCGCCCGACGTCAGCTGGGATTGGCTCCAGCCCCCGCGAACCTGGACGCAGGATAAGCGGTTGACGATGGATGGATCTATTGGATCTTTGACCAGGTACCATAAACGTACATATATAAACACACAAATCATTTTTATGTATTTTCTATTTCAGTGAGGATTAGCATTAGTTTAATTAATGGATCTATTTCTGCTGATATATTGCACAAATGTTTCATATTTGCTCAATAAACGTATACAGTTTAAGGTGTTATGTTTTTATTTAATTCAGGTAGTTCCTTACCTGATGTAGTTAAACTCTTGCCTTTCTCTCGTGCTCCTGTAATATGTGAGCTCCCACAGCCTAAGCAAAGTCTTACCGTGTTGTCTGCCACATCTTGTTTTGATTTTAGTTTGTCGAATTGCGTTTTTATTCTGAAGGATTCCAGGTTTGAAGCTTTTATTCTGAAGGGTTGCTGCTGCCGGCGGAAGTATGTAATGGTTGCAGTTCTGGTCTGAATCACTAGCCAAACTTTAGCTTTTGTCTGGAAACCTAAATATAATGGCAACGTTTTTCGGCGAGGTTTTGTCTGTGTATTCTCGTGCCGTGGAGGAAGATGACGAGGATCTCGATGAAAACGAAGAGGATGAACAAATCCGCAGAGAACTTGAGGAAAAGAGGTAAATAACGTTAGCCCGCTAATAGCACGGAGACAGGAAGTGATATGCCAGAAAGCATGGACATGTTAAATACAATTTAGTAACGTTTCATTCAGTGAAGTGAACTGGTGAAATTGCTTTTTAGACATAAAATTGTAATGTTGCCCGCATCCTTGATTTATATTTTATTTGTAAGACACACCACACTTGTTGTCGGCTATAGCTAACGTTAGCTAACATGACACATGAAATCTCTGTAACACTTTACTTTAACACCCCCTCCCTTTTATAGACTACTACTTAAACGTTAACATTAATAACACTAGCTAATATCTCATTAATACACTGTTACACTATAATTTAGTTTCTACGTAACGTTAGATATAAAGACACTTGTTTCTGCTTGTTAAAGTAACTTACAGTATTTGTCAACAAATATAACTTCTGCTATAAAGACTCAGTTTCTCGTTTATTAGGTACACCTGTCTAAAACGAATGTAGGCTAATACAACAAGCCTACATTGATGACAATGTTTGATTATGTTTAAAACGTTGTAGAGAAGTCTTTTGGGGGCTGTAGTTTTGTAGAATATTCTATTGTATTGACAGGTATTTCTATTATTTTGTCCACCCTATTTAATCAATGACGGTAGGCTACATAACCAGTGTTTGGAAGGTTACTTTCTAAATGTTGCAAAGAAAACTCCCACACAAAATTATTCAACATATAGCCTAGCTTTTTACAGAAAATATTTAAGATGTAATCAAAAACTGTAATTTAACCATACATGCAACCGATTTCGGTTACATTTATTTTGAAATTAGATTACCTAACTAAATTACATGTAACTGCTTACCCCCCAACACTATACTTAACAGAAATACCTGTCTGTATAATACAATACAATTCAACAGCTCCACAAATGTAAAAGCTCCAAAATGATCATAATTAACACTGCTGAAAAGTTAAATGCATGTCAAACTAATCACCAAAGCACTGATCTCAGAGCCTGACAAACATTTTCACTACTCATTAAACAGTCATAAAGACAGAGTAACCGGGTGAGATGTCTTACCTTAAAACAGGCATTTCTTTATCCTAGGTTTCACTTTCACCTTAAAACTGTCATCATGGCAGTTAATATAGTATTTTTAGTGGTGCAAATTTCCAAAGTTACAACTGAATTACCAAACATCACTTGCTACACAGTACAAAGTAGCATAAACTGAAAATACTCTAGGACAAATACCTCAAAATTGTTCCTAAGTGCAGTATGTGTTAGTAGAGGGTGTTCTGGTTGTTGGCCGTGGATCAAAGAGGATTCATTTGAGCAGACAAAGATTGTGTTAGTAATAAAGACTGAGGAAGACTTGAAAAACAAGCCCATAAAAATGGAAACACCTGATGTAAGGAAGGTGGTTACTTCTTTATTCCATTTTTGTACAACATCCCTGCTGATATTCTCTCCTACCTACTTGCTGCAGGCATCTTCATCCCAGATGCAGTTCAGTAAAAATCTTTTAGATGTTTAGTTGCAGTGTTTTCCAAAACTGTTCTCTGATCCTACATCACTCTTCATCAGGGAGGTTCATCTACACTGGAGCCCTGAAGTCTCCGAATCACTGACGTCTGGAAACAAGTTGCAGTGTTCAGATTTCATCCTCGCTGTGGGGCACAACGCTGCCAGTAAGTGTCTGCCAGCAGCTTCCTGAATCCCAAGGCCTCTGTAGCTGTGATGAGTCCTTCTAACAGTACCCCCAATATTATCAGAGATCAAATTAAACTTTAGTGATCCCTGTGAGGAAATTAGAACAGAGTAATCCAGCGACAAGCTTTTAAAGATGATGAACTCAGTAATGAGTAAATTCTCTGATTGGTAATGAACAGAAATTATTGAAACCTATTAATATCAAATCAGCACAGTTTTTAAATCTCATTCAAACTACAAATGCAATTAATGTAAATAAAAGCAACTTTACAGCTTAAACATTTATGGTTGAGATTGTGCTGGATGTAATTACATTGTAGATGGAAATGTAAAAAATGGTTTAGGCTGAACCACATACCTTATTTTCTGTATAGATTGAAAATATATTAAGAAATTTGTAGAGGGAAATCAAATTCAATTTTATTTATAGCGCACCAAATCACAACAACCGTTATCTCATAGCGCTTTTCATGAAAGAGCAGGGCCCTGTTCCAGAAAGCAGGTTTAACAAACTCTGAGTTTAGGACCATGATAGGCTCTAAAATACAGAAGTGGAAGAAGGATCAATGCGTTAACATTATTAGGCTCCTATACAGCATTGCTCATTAATCATTTACCAGACTGGACTTTCCTTAATGAATGATTAAGTGCTATAGCCTGTTACATTCGATTTTATATAGGAAGGCCATATTTATTAAGCTGTAACCTGACGGGACTAAATGCTGGTGGCAATCGGCTACCTAATTATGAAAATAGGTTGGCTATAGATCAAATATAAGACACAGTTTACTTGTGAACCTGTGATTGTAAAGTCACAGTCACACCCAGCATGTTAGCCTATTAATTATTTTTTGCAGTGGAAAATGTGTCTATAAACTGACTGTGAAGTTTTAGATGTCTATTTTACATTAATAAAATCTTGCTCTTTTTGTATTTTATTAATGCTGTAAAAACACAGACTATCAGCAGCGAATAAAGAAAAACTCACTTTTAAACCTTATGTAGGCCTTTCAGTGACACCACAGTTATCCTCACTCAGAAATAGTCACATTATCTCCAGTTGAGAACTAAGATAGGAATGTTCCAATCAGTGCGACTGCAATATGAAAGTTTTATAGGTTACATATTAAACAGTGATTAAGTGTTTTTAGTGCGACTGTCCACAGAGTCACAGCGTTAAAGACGGACATAGATTTTATTCTGTGCTGAAGATAAATCCACGATGTGCGGAGATCTGTCCATACATCGATGACAGATTAAGCGTTCATGTTCAAGATCATGTTTGGGTGAAAAACTAATAGCCTATCTAACTGGGATTTAAAAGTTTTTAAAGATGTAAATGCGTTCAGATTTTTGCTTTGATATGGACAGAATGAATGAAGAAATGAAACGGTGTGTCAGACAGCTGCCTCAGGCTCCGCAGGAGGGGGGGGGGGGTCAGAGAGAAACTGACGGTTTTCCAACTTATCCTGTGAACCCGAGGAGGTTAGGTTCGCAGCATCAGTTGCCGGAGTTACTGATCTAGGGACCATCTGATCTCACTCTCTGAAACGGAAAACTCAGAGTTTCCCTTATCTCAGGCTTAACATACAGCAATTTACAACAGAATTTTCACTAATCCCGCTTTCTGAAATGGCTCAGAGTGGGCGGCCATCGAGAGAGAGAGCGAGAGAGAGAGCGAGAGAGAGAGAGCGAGAGAGAGAGGATGGAATCCATTGTTCTAACACAGTACTTCCAGGTTTGATCTCACTTTTGGTCTAGCTTCTGCTCCACCAGCTTCTTTATCTCAATTCAATCTTTAATCAGGTTTTCTGTTAAATTAAACGGGTTCTTGGGTTTTCTACACACCCCTTTCTGATTTTAACAGCAGTAGTGTGTATTTCTCCCTTATCCATTATATCCCCTGACACGCTCTTCTTATATCATCTTTCCAATTTTTCTGCCGTTATCTCTGCTTTCAAAAACCCTTGATGAGCCGGTGAAGGCTGCTAAAAACATAAACATGAAATAGCAAACAGTATTAGGTTTTTTAAAAGTTGTATTTACTCTCCTTGTCTAGACAAATGGGATAAACCACACAACATACTGTTTTTAGTAAAGTTTTGTAATAAATTCATTATTACAATTGTGAAATTGGGATACAGAATTTAGATTTTAGCAGGTACAATTGCACCCCCTACAGGTCAGCAGAGAACAGTGAAATTTAAATTCTTAATGAAACTTAAAGCTGCAGAACTTGTTCATAAACAGAAATGCAAAATGGTTTAAGTGGAGTTATATATGAAGTAAGTTTTGTTGTTTTTAAATTTCTGTTTATGTATGATACAGCGTGTTAAGTATTCAACTTTAGAGTAGGGCTGGGCAATAAATTAATAATGATAATTATCGCAATATAATTTTCCTCAATCACAATATAATAAATGTTTAATATATCGTAAAAAAATATTTGATTGAATAAATTTGATTCACAAAGAAATTAGCACTTAATTTTTCTATTAAGATATTTATTTTGTTGAGAAGAAGGGACTGAAAAAAAATTTACTTATCATATTTGTTTTTTAATTAATTATTATTATTTTTTTAAATTAATTATTTTTTTTAATAATTGTTTTGAATGTTCTACCTCTGATATGTTAAGTGATCCACTGTTGGGCGCAAGGTGTTTTTTCATGTTCTGACCATAAAGTTTAACCACACAATTAATTATCTGGTTTCTTAAATTTTCACTCGAGGAAAAATCAGCCATTAAACTTGAAAGAAATGATGATTTAACATTTATGGTGATAATTATAGATATGGAATGGTATGAAATGTTTTTATCATGATAAAATTTTTGGCCATATCGCCCAGCCCTACTTTAGAGGTGGTTGACATTTTTAACTTGATGACAGAGGCAGGCTAGCTGTTTCCCCCTGCTTTCAGTCTTTATGCTAAGCTAGGCTAACAATAGCCACACAGTTTCGTACTTAACAACAAGACATGAGATTGTTGTTGATCTTCTTATCTCATGCTGAGAAAGAAAGCAAAAATGTTGAATTAGTTATTATAAGCTAAATCCTCACAGTCAGTTGGCCATTAATTTTCTCTAATTGATAGATGGTAACGGATACTTTCGGTATGTTTAAACCTGGGGCCTATTTTCACATATTTAGCTTTTATTTGTAATGCACTTTACATTTGAAGCAAATCTCAAAGTACTACAGTTAAGATCATAAAAGCAAAACAACTGCAATGTTTTCGTTTGGGCAATTACGCCTGTCTGATACGGCAAACAGTAACTTATTAATTAATAAAATTATATATATAGTTTCACCATGTCAAGTAAATAAATTATGAAAAGAGAAAAACTCCTGTCACATGTGAGCTGTTGTTGAATGCTGAGAGGATCTGTCTTCACAGGGTTTCTGTCAGTGTACGTTCTCACCTCTGCAAACTGGGATGCAGTGGGACGTGCATCAGTGTGGAACGAGAGGAGCCGGGCTGTAACTGGGCAGACCAGCGAGGAGTCAGCATGTGTTTTCTACAGACACAAGGAAAACCCATCAGTGAGTGACACACCGAGCAAAAGAGCTGAGAGTGTCTGTCAATGTGGCTGCTATTTTGGTAACGTCACAGAAATCTCCTGAGTGTTGTTCAGTTAAATGAGCTTGGTACAGATTCTCTATTTCATTTTTCTGAAGTGCTGTTTGAGATGTGCATTATAATTGTTCATTGTCATGCTACGAACATGTGAAATTCTTCCAACAACAATAGAAGTTAATCATAGAAACAATAATAGTTTGTTGAAGATGATGACCGCTTCAGTACAACTCTGTTTCTGTCTCCTTTCTATCATAATTGATCTGAAACAGCCGCGTTTGCACCGTGATGTGTTTCGAGAATAAAACATTAAACCCCACTTCAGCTGCAGAAGTTTGAAAGTAGGCCATGACACACAGGATTAATGAGTCCTGCTAATCCGGCGTCTGTTGCATAAACTGTCAGAATACAGAGTTATAACCGACCGCTCTGATGGTGTGTAGAGGCTTGTGTGGTTATTTTCTACTCCTCTTGTCGTTTGCACGTGATTTAATCAAGATAAACCTAGTTAATGGCCGTGTGTTAGATAGCACCGCGCTGCTGAAGAAGCTAAAGATTTATCACACATTCTTGTTCTGCTGCCTTCAGATGGCTGCAGGGATTTAATGAACTGAAGGGGAAGACTGTCACAGAGTACAAAGCAGGTGTGGATAACAGAATCTGTAATTATCACCTATTAAAATATGGATTACTGATTTACAGAAATTCCTGTTATCACAACCTTGATTTTTAATGCTCATTCAAATGGAGTATTTTTGGGGCATTTTTGACAGTGGACAGTAGAGAGGTGACTAAAAATGAAGGGGGAGAGAAAGACAACAGAGGTCCCCAGGTTGGGGTTAGAGTATATATGGTATAGAGTTGCAGTGATTTGTCTATTTGATTTATCACTTTGACGAATTAAAGACAATTAATTAGCAACTACTATGATAATCAATTAATTGTTTTAAGTCAAGCAAAAATGCCACACATTTGATGGTTGAGGTCTCATATGTGAGAATTCTCTGCTTTTCTTTTTCTAAAAAAAAAATTGCAACTATTTTTGACAGGTAGTATGATTTGTGAAATTGTTCACGTTTAGTGGAAATTATCAATGTTTAAATTTCACTGAAACTAACCTACTATGGGCCAGGGCATCTCTGCAGCACTACATCACTGATGTTGTTTTGTTGTTTAATTTGGATATTGCACTTGCCATATTGCGATTCTGATAATATTTCGATTAATTGTGCAGCTCTGTTGAGGTGTGTTTCCTCCCAAGTACTAAGTTTATCTGTGTTGAAAGAACCATTTATAGATGTCTATCCTCAGTGCAACTAGACCCAATTTTCACCAAAACACTACCCCTCTCTTTACACTGCCTCATTTGAAAGAAACCTCCACCTGTTTACGTCGCTCTTAAAGATAGGATTTCCTGGTCAGGAAAAGAATGTGCTGGGGTTTTCCTTTTAATTTGTCATCCATCAATATTATCAGTCCTCCCTGTTTTTGAGTTACATGTATATGTTTCAGACAAATATAAGTGTGTCTTTAATCCACTTATTTTCCATAAAATATCCCATTCATTCTTTCCCTGAAGGTTTTGATATGCCAAGTGACTTGCTACATTGCAGAAGACCAGCTTTTCCAGTGGACAGAAAAGGTACTTTGATTAAACTATATAAACAACAGATGGCAAACTGATTTGAAACCATGTACAACAGGAAGACTTTATTGGATTATATCAGCTCAAAGTCTATTGGATAAAGAAGGAGCACACAACACAATTATAAAATACATAGAATTAATGCCCTGTACATAATTATCCTAAAAAACAAATTCATGTAAGATTTTATATTATATATATATATAT
>NC_060172.1:12143921-12170454 GCF_021292245.1 Micropterus dolomieu
GGGGCATTTTTGACAGTGGACAGTAGAGAGGTGACTAAAAATGAAGGGGGAGAGAAAGACAACAGAGGTCCCCAGGTTGGGGTTAGAGTATATATGGTGTAGAGTTGCAGTGATTTGTCTATTTGATTTATCACTTTGACGAATTAAAGACAATTAATTAGCAACTACTATGATAATCAATTAATTGTTTTAAGTCAAGCAAAAATGCCACACATTTGATGGTTGAGGTCTCATATGTGAGAATTCTCTGCTTTTCTTTGTCTTTGTATTTTGGACTGTTAGCTGGACTAAATAAGATGTCCTGGGATATTGTGATGGGTATTTTTCAAAGTGATGTTACATAGAGCAAACATGTAGAAAATAATCTGCTCATTAATCGATAATGGAAAATAAGTTTTGTTTGCAGCCCTAGTATGGAAAAAGTCTTGCCCACAAAACATTCAACTGATTTTTGTGTTCAATGAAAACTGTTTATTTCAGTTTTTAAGATTAGTCCATAGCTGTGATGTTGTGCTGCTCGATATGGTAAAAAAAAAATTGCAACTATTTTTGACAGGTAGTATGATTTGTGAAATTGTTCACGTTTAGTGGAAATTATCAATTTTTAAATTTCACTGAAACTAACCTACTATGGGCCAGGGCATCTCTGCAGCACTACATCACTGATGTTGTTTTGTTGTTTAATTTGGATATTGCACTTGCCATATTGCGATTCTGATAATATTTCGATTAATTGTGCAGCTCTGTTGAGGTGTGTTTCCTCCCAAGTACTAAGTTTATCTGTGTTGAAAGAACCATTTATAGATGTCTATCCTCAGTGCAACTAGACCCAATTTTCACCAAAACACTACCCCTCTCTTTACACTGCCTCATTTGAAAGAAACCTCCACCTGTTTACGTCGCTCTTAAAGATAGGATTTCCTGGTCAGGAAAAGAATGTGCTGGGGTTTTCCTTTTAATTTGTCATCCATCAATATTATCAGTCCTCCCTGTTTTTGAGTTACATGTATATGTTTCAGACAAATATAAGTGTGTCTTTAATCCACTTATTTTCCATAAAATATCCCATTCATTCTTTCCCTGAAGGTTTTGATATGCCAAGTGACTTGCTACATTGCAGAAGACCAGCTTTTCCAGTGGACAGAAAAGGTACTTTGATTAAACTATATAAACAACAGATGGCAAACTGATTTGAAACCATGTACAACAGGAAGACTTTATTGGATTATATCAGCTCAAAGTCTATTGGATAAAGAAGGAGCACACAACACAATTATAAAATACATAGAATTAATGCCCTGTACATAATTATCCTAAAAAACAAATTCATGTAAGATTTTATATTATATATATATATATATATCTGAACACTGTGGCCGCTTGATTAGGTACACCTGTATCCATGATGCAAATATCAAATCAGCAACTTAGTGCATAAAAACATGTAGACACGATAAAGAGATTCAGTTGTTGGTTCATAATGTGGAAGAAATGTGATTTAAGTCATTCTGACAGTGGATTGAGATGCCATGGCTGAACAAGAGAGAACAGTCTCCAGAGTGAACAGAGAATGGTGGGAAAAACGAAAAACACCCATCGGCACTTCTGTGGGTGAAAATGATTTGTCATTGAGAGAGGTCAGAGCAGAATGGCCAGATATCAGTCCAACAGAGCCCCTGTGGTGGGACTGGAGATCATATCATGTCAATATGGAGCAGAATCTTAAAGAAATGTTTCCAGCACCTTATATGTAATCAATATCAAGGCTACTAAGACTGAGGCTAGTTCTTGGGGCAAAGGGCTATCCTACCTAGTATCAGAAATGTGGCGACTGAATGTACAGTAGTTATTTGTCCTCTGACTCACTTCAAACATTGTTTACCACAGAGTTACATTACAATGGTAAAAGTCAAACATGCAGGGGTTTTTCAGGGTGATCAACACGGTAAAGGTGATGTTGTGCTGAGTTGACTGTGTGTTTCCCTGTCTCTTCTAGGTTTTTGACTGTCTGCAGCACAGAGAGCTGAATGTGACAGTGCTGTCAGATAGCTCTGTGGCTGAGTACAAGGCAGCAGACTATCTGTCGGGAGGCTCCGCTCCCTTCCTGCGCTCTCTCCACACCGGTGCTTTCAGAGGTCGGGCTGTCTGCCAGCCACTGGAGCAACCCAACATAGTTACTGGACTTCCTGCTGCAGGTAGTGCTATTGGAAGTGTTTCTCTATTTCAAGTGTCTCACACTCACAGAATCTGGGGTCCAGGTTTTTCTCTTATCGTATCTCAGATTTACAAACACACACAAAGAAACCAAAGACGCTTCAAAGCTGCACAACTCAGCTTTCCTTCTTTCCTATGTCTTTCATACTTGATGATGATGATTATAATAATAATAATGATAATAATGACAATAATAATAATATAGTAGTGCCTCTTGAGATTTTGAGAAAGGCAGCTTACTTCTTGCAGATGAGAGGGGAAGCATTTACATTAAACCCTTCAAAAAGAAAAAACAACCACCTCTCTTGAAACTCTGTGCTCCGGGTCCACCATTCCTTAAAGTTTAAAGAGACATCTCTGTGTTTTGTGCGCCGGTAAATTGTAATCCTGCTGGTTCTAGCTAATGTCTTTATTTTAAATTGAGTTGAGCAGTAAGACGACACTTGTTAAATGTAAAGTTGCAATATATGCAATTGTATTTGTGGTCTAGAAAATATTAATTAAACAACATACATTTGTACTAAGTTTGTGCCAAGTATGAGGTGGTAAAATTCAAATTCTAAGTAAACATACCTAATGAAAAACATTATATTCATTGAGAATGGCTGGATAGTCGGTCAGTTATGGTAATATTGACAAATGTGTGGTAACTCTCCTCTGACAGTGTTTGATATCAGACTGACAACTGTTGACAGCTCTGCTCTGTAGCTGCTTAAGCATACGTTAGCTTTGCAGACTGACAGGACATACTGCTTCACAGCTCTGGATCCTTTTCAGTTAAGCTCAAAATGACTTTATGATGTTTTCACCACAAAATGACCACCAAAAAAACAACAGTAATGGGACTCAGCGAAATAATGTTACCTGGAAGTAAAGATAATAAAGCATGATATAGGGGACTCCTGTTAGCCCTGAATATAAACCCACCTTTAACCGTGTCCTTGAGCAAGAACTGCAAATTACTTGTGATGTGTGTGTGTGTGGGGTGATAAACTGTGAGTCGCTTTGGACAAAAGCCTCTGCCGACTGAATGAAATGTAGTGCCATTAGGCTCCTCTCCACTCACTGGAGTGCACACAGTCTTGCATCCTGATTCGGTCATTCGGGTGTTGGTGCACTTCAAGACACTGAAAGTCCAAACAAACAGATGTATCATCAGGATAAAGATGTAGTCATTTGATATCCTCCTTCTTCTTTGTGCTGTTTCATCAGTGCTGAACCACTGCGAGGTCCATCGCATCGCTACAGTTGTTTACCAGTGTTACAGTGATGTCATAGGCCCTGACTCTGTCACCATGGAGACCTACAAGCCTGCACTAACCAAGCTTGGCAAGTCCATACAGGTGAGCTGCTTTTATTTTTATATCTTATGGGGCTTTTGAAAGGTCTGAGTGGTCAGAAAGAAGAACCTGAGTTGCACTTAAAGCTGCACTTCCGGTCGATGATGTTACTGCAGGTTTTATCTGCTGATGGGAAAAGAGTTGGAGGAGTGCGATAACCTTTTCTGTATTACCATTAAAAGATATCCCCAATGTTACTAAACAGAAACACAGATAATGTAACGATCATATAGGCTTATGTTATGACCACCGGTTTTCATTATGTCAATTTGTCTGTGAAATCAGGTTTTGTCTGTCATTTTGGTATACGAGATGTCTGTAAATACTTCAATGAGCCTTAGCCGCCATTGTCATGGAGAGACACACAGTTACAGGCGCAAATAAGAGCTGTGGCGAATTTAAAACCCCATAGCTGTTGAATCTGTTAACAGAATATGGCACCATAGTTGCTGAATTCTTATGTAAATTACTTTAGGCTGCAGTTGGTGTTTTTTAGTTTTCTCAACAATATAATGTTACAGAATTTTAAGCTATGTGATTGGATGTTTCTGGCCTCAATGTATCATGAGAGTCGTAGTTAAACTTCTCCCCTGAAGTTGTTAATGTGCACTGGCTTGTAACTTTTGACTTAAAGAACCAGATATTTTTTTAAGTTAAGTTTAAGTTTCTATGTTTTCTATGTGCTCCAACTGTGAGTCACGCAACGTTGTTGACAATGACAATAAAGGCTCGACCCACGCATTAGCTCTCCTTAACTTCCCCTCATTACTTTATATTACCTGGTACCATACGAGTTGCGAGTGGCCTCTTAAAAAGCGAGGGATCAGGGTGAGGAAGATTTCATATGTAACGGTGTTGCTCTTATCTGTAGACTTCACAAAAACTAATGTATGATGAATCACTTGCTTTTCTGCCTGGACATTGCAGTTACTTTGTCTCATGTATCAGTCAATGTCAGCGAGGAGGCTGTTTAAACGCAAATTTAATATTAGCTGTCAACCAACATTTGAATGTCACTCACAGGAAAGTGAACAAGATAAAGTGTTTCCCTGCTCTCCTCATTTTGAACATTTTAATCTCTTGCTTTTCTGTTTGTCTCCTCAGCTGGACCCGTCTCCGAGCACAGACGTTCTTCGCAAGTTTGTCACAACCACCAACATTCAGAGCAATCTTTATATCTGAAAATAGACATTTCATTTTATTTTCCTGTGGTAAAATACTGTCATTTTTTTAAATAAAGAAATTAAGTAAAGAAAGACTTTATTTGAATGAAAGTAGTTGAATGATATACTTAATTTATATTGTAGTAACAAAGAGATGGGAATTAGAATTTGCATGTACCAATTTGCTGTTCCAATTTCTGAAGCAATCATATGAGGGAGCTACAGTGTGCATGCATCATAAATACCACTGTAAACCGCTCCCATCTTTTCACTACGTAGAATTACAGGTTATCACATTGTCAGGTGAGTTAAGGAAGGAGACACAGGCGGAGATTCTAAAAGGGTTCATGTGAAAAGAGTTCAACAAGGTAAAAACATTTATGCCCCAGATTTTGTAACTTGAAAATAATTTTGTGTTGTTATCCCCCTGATTCCCGAGTAAAAGATGCAGTTTCTGCAGGGTGAATTGTATCAATGTTGACGATCCCTTGATTTTTTTATTTAGCGCCACTAGCAGGTGAAAATATTGAACTTATGATTTATGACTGAATGCTTGCAATATTAATGGCATCTCAGTCTCTTAATCTTGTACTAAAAAAAGATCTAAATATGTCATTGAGTATCACTATAACTATAATCTCTTAAGCTTTTTAGAATGACCCACATTCAGAAGATCCTGCCTCTGGTTAGCATAAGAATAGAAAGCCTTTTATCAGTATACATGCATCTTTTAGTATGTGTTCATGCTCCCACTGATCTCCAGTCAGCTGTGCAGCAATGAATCCAGAGTAGGACAATAAAGCTGAAACGATGCAGTGTGACTTTGAAGAGTTTGCAGAAACAGGTCAGAGCCTGAGAGAAAAGAACAATTTGTCTGAGCCTGTTCAGCTGACTCTGAGGGTTTTAGCTATCTTTCAGCCTTCAGACCAGACATGATAAAGACTACCAAAATTAGAAGAAAAAGAAAAACAAAGATCTATTTTATTAAAAGAGAAATAAAATAGACCATATGTCTGAACTTGATTCTGCCTCTTTTATACAGTCTATGCTCTTTGCTCATTAAACTGCCTGCAGCTTGTTATGAGAAGAGCTGGTGTGAATGCGATTATTGAAGCCTCCTGCTTTTCTGAGCTATATTTAATTATTAATTTAATAAAAATACATTTTTTAAACTTTTTTTTGTATGTGAGGATGGATTAGTTGATATTGATCCAGTGTTGGGAAGGTTACTTTGGAAATGTAATAGGTTACCCTATTTAAAATGTAATTGTAGTGTAACTATTTTAAAGTAAACTAAATGAATTACTTTTCTAAATTTCTAATGAATGTTTTCAACTGTTAACCATTTTCTAAAGACAGCTTGAGAGGCATTTTAATTATCAGGCGGGTGGTGGTGCAAACTCATTTACATTAATTTATCAATCATTCATTACGTTTACAAAGATGAGGCTTTTATCTAAAGCGACTTACTAATGCTATATATACCTCAGAGGTCACACGCCTCTGGAGCAACAAGGGGTTAGGTGTCTTATTCAGGGACACATTGGTGTGGATGTGTCACAGAGAGAATCGAACTGGGTCTCACACCAAAGATGTGTATTATCCAATGTCAATCAGTACCACACCCAAATTTATATATGAGAACAAACCAAAAGCATCAGAATAGGATCAAATGTTACTAAACAGCTGGCAATGGCAAAGGAAGACATTATGTACATGAAAACATGTAAAGCAACAAAATGAATATTATTCAGCATATAGCCCAGCTTTTTACAGAAAATATTCAGATGTAGCCTCCAGTGTAATCGTGAACTGTAATGGCTTATAGTTAAATACATTTTGTAATTAAATAGTGTAACTAAGTTACTCCCCAATTTTTATTTTTTCCTTCTTTATTGAATCTTGAATTTGTGGCTTACAAAGATCTTCAGCCAAAACTAAAGTACATAGACCAACAAATTAATAATAGAACAGGACATAACTATAAACAAAAAACAAAGCAGACCGTAACAAACAACAAAGACATTAAAGTAAAATATTTAAGTCATAAGTACATATTTTAACCCCCCAACACTGTTTTACCTCCCTCCTTTTCTGCGTGTTTTGGCAAAATTAATTTTCACAATGTCGCCTCCTGTCCAGATGGGGCAGTAATGCGCCAGTGAGCAGTTTGCGAAACGCCAGGAAGTAAAAGAAGATTAAGTGAGCGAAACTCAAACAGATCTGTCGGTAGTTTATTGTGCTTTAACAGATGTTACGGGTGTGTTTGCTTTGCTCTCCTTTGTTTTCCTTGTGGTGGACAAATATCTTGAATAATACAATCAACGAAACCGCTTTAACGTTACGTAACGTATAACGTTAACGTCGCCAACTGACTACCGAGAAGGTATTTTTAGCAGTGAGTTAGCATCACCTTTAATTAGCCCGGCTAACGTTACCAATGAGCACCAGCCGGATTAAACCTGCGAGACACGACAGGTGTAAAGCTTCAGCCAGCCGGACCACGGAGCTCCCAGCCTCCAGAGCCAACAAGGTGCTGGCCGAGAGGAACCAGGCGGTGGTGGCGGTGGGAGCCTGGGTGGAAGGCGGACAAGACTTCTCGGAGCACCCGTGTGTGAGTTTGGTCTTTAACTGTAACGCTAATGACCAAAGCTAACTTGGCTGTTGCCAAGCTGTTGGGAGACAGTTATTACTGGTGAGACAACCTGCAGGTTTTAGGAAGTGATGAGTTTAGCAGAGTTTAACGTTTATCAACCCTGTGTTTTGTTGAGCTGGGGTTTTGAATTCAATTCAATATGCTTTATTGGCATGAATGTTTAGGTACACTAATGTTGCCAAACCCGAAAGTCACATGTAAACAATAAAAATGTCTTTTTGACATGAAGTAGCACATTCTCTAATAATAACAGTTATTATAATAGCTATTTATAATAATTGTGATAATATTACGGTCATTTTATAAAAACAACAACAATTATTTGTTTCCACTGGTTTTTTCGTGATATGAGGGAAAAAAAATTTAGCTGTAAGGATTTGGCATTTGGGCATTTCTCCCAGTAAGTAGGGGAGTTTCTGTGTGTCTGATTTAGATTGGAAATCAGAAAATGTTTTAGAGTTTAGGACATGAGGTGAGAAACTGTCTACCTATCCTCAGAGTCTCTCCTCTCCAGGTAGCCAGCTCTTTCTGAAGTGACCCTTTTCTATGGCCAGGCTGTGTTCACAGAGTCTGTATGTAGTCAACGTTTTCTTAGTTTAGGACATTATATTGTGCTCAGGTAATTTGTGAGTGTGAATTCTCTTTTTAGGGCCAGATAACATTGTAATCGCCCCCCACCAAGTAACTGGAGAGCTATATTTGTAATGTGTACAATGTAGATAGATTTTTGTTGTGTTTTTTTTTTAAGAATTGTAACTAAGATTCATAATAAACTTGTCAGTGCACTCTGGTGGACAGACTGTGTAATGGTGACACTTTTTAAATGACCTCAAACCTAGTTTGGCATTGCTGTACTGCATTCCTTGCACTAAAATAGTTATCTTACATAGTGATTTTGTTTATGTTTGAGGTCAATTAGACCCCACCAAGGTCTAACTTAATTTTACCTCTTATAATAAAAATTTTATAAAACACCAACAACAGTCATTTTGATTATTGATTTATCTGTTTATTACTTCCTCAATTATTTGTTTGGTCCAAAAACTATATAAAAAATTATTAAAAAAACAATTTTCAAAAGCCCAATTTGAAATCTTCCTGTGTCTTGGTATAGGCTCTTGCTTTACAAACTGAAAAGATCCAGGCAGAAAAGAGGAGGGAGACTGAAGAGAGCCTTCGACAATTTCAAGATGAAGTACGTCATCGTGTGGCACAGCAAGTTCAAGTCAGCAAGAAGAGACAGCAGCCTCAGGCAGACTCAGTGGTAAAGATAACATTATTTTGACTGACAGTATTAATGAGAACACATATAAATCAATCAGGGGAGACAGCTGTTTTGGGTAAAATGAGCTCTTAATGACTTTGTTTTAATGCACATTCGAGTATGTTCAATGTTGAATATCTTATTTTGTTTTCAATTAATCAATTAAACATTTAGTCTGTAAAGTGGTAGAAAAGAGTGAAAATTCCACTAATTTCTCATGTCTTTTAAATTCCTTTATCCAACAGTCTAAAACTTAAAGATATTCAGTTCATAAAGGTGTGAAACAGAAAAAAGAGCAATTTTCACATTGAAAATTATTGTTAAATTTTTCTGTGGATTGATGTACTAATCAATTAATCGACTAATTGTTTCGGTACTATTTGGTTGCCCACACTGCTGATGTCTCTGCCTGATTGACGTCCTCATTATAACACTGTTTATGTCCAGATGAAACCTGATAGGAAAATCCTGCAACAGCAGTATCAAGTCTGGACCCAACATGTGTCTGCTGGTGATAAACTGATGTCTGCGGGAGGTGCTGTACAACAGAGGGTGATGGAGAGGAGCCCTCAGGAGGTGAGACGGTAGTATATAGCACTTCCACCCCAGAGCATGATTACATAATTGAAGTTTTAGCAAAGGAATCTCATGTTTTACTGCAATAAAAGAATAAGAGTTGTAATAATACATCAGTGGTAAGCAGACAATATGAAAAATCTTCTTTGCGTTGACTCTGTACAAGCTGCAGCCGGAACCTTCTCCATAATTCAGAAACAGTTTATCTGTTATAGTTTATCCATTAGAGAGCACCAATGAGTGTAAAACCGTAGAATGTCTCCCTCAGTACATATCTCTTGGTCACAGTTGTTTAACAGCCAAATTTAAGAAATCCTTTTAAAATGTTTCATTATTTTATGTGAGGATGTCAAAAAATCTTTTGAATAAATATTGGCCTCAATCTGCCTCAGAAAACGAGGGTTTGTCAGGCTCTTATGTTTACTATGGATGATCAAAGTCTGCTCAGGGACCCAGACAAACTTCTAACTTCTGTATAGTCAGCCCTATGTGGTCCTATTTTCTTCAGGACATAGTGTGAATCTCGCATTGTGTGTTTGTTTTTGGCAGTCATAATGATTGCATTGTTTCCTCGTGTGAGTGATAGAATAATGTGACAGTGATTAATCTGGAGGATTATTTATTTCTATGGTTTTCCAGTCTAGTGAAGGCATGAGGCAGGTCAGACTCAGACTAGCTGCCTGTCGAATGATCCCGCATGGGGAAATGATGTCAGACCTCCCCGGAGGCAAATGGAACATCTCTCCGAGCAGACATGTGAGTGCCTGTGTCTCACACTTGTTCCTCTTTTTTAAAAACATTTTCCTATAACTGTGCACATCCAGGTTGTAATAAAAAATATTTTCATCTGCTCCCAACAGAAAGCTGAATCTCACGTGCTGAGAGCAGAGCAGGAAGTGGAAGAAGAGGAGGAGGACGTTGAGGAAGAGGGAGATGATCATCTCTTCACCAGTCGACACGAATGTCCCCTTGTTCAGCAGAAGGTTAATGAATACCCATGGTGCAGCAGTGGCACCTTTCATCATGGTTCAGCATGTGTGAGTTTTATTAGTAAACTTATCTAGGATGCTTAATGTGGAGACATAATATCCAAGACCAATATCCTGTAAACCGTTGTTTCTATGGCCATATCAGCTACGGGTTCAGAGGGATGTTTCAAGTAGAGATGCAACTAATAATAATACTAACTTCATACTGTACTCACTCTTTCCATTGGTAGTGGTGTCAAGGAAACATTCATAAATTGGCTTAGAAATCACACAAAAAGGCTCTCATGATAACTTCAGATTTAACAGAAACTGCTAGTAAGTAATGCATCATGACTTAAAACAGATTTGCCAAAATGTAAACAAACACGAGTTAAGTAACAGTGAGATATAGATATTTTTAAGTTTGATATTCAGACATTTGACGAGGTTATTCCTCAGTAACTTTTCAATTGTAGCACCAGTTTAAATCAGATATTTTGTGTAGTGCAGACAAAGCTTGACTAATGTGGTGTTTATTTTTTGTGATGTGATAGTAGATGTAAAGTCTGACAAGAGTTAAGGAGTTAAAGTTAAAAGCTCTATGGTTGGAGTGCTGTATTTCTGCTTGTGTGGTGTTCATTTATGCCAAACAAAGCATTTAGTAGAGGCAAATAATTAACTTTGGTTTCAGCAGACCATAAAAGCCCAGACAGACCAGATTTATGTGAGTTATTAAGAGTAGCTATGTCCGAGGTCAGGGGCAGGATCCTCCAAAGGATGCAACTTGTGAAGATGGATTTCCATCATTCCAAATGAGACAGTCCAGCATCACAAAACCTAAAACGTCTTAAAATCTGTCTTTAGGTGGCTCTCATAACTCATAGTCAACCCAAATAGTTCATACTTTATGACCATGAGATAGCCCTTTGAACAGCAGACAGTGTAATTATTTCACAGTTTACAGGACCAGTTGTGATATTTCACTTGACACCACATGACTGATGACTATGACTTCATTGTCATTAACCTTAAACACTTCACCTGGTCATTCACAACATGTGTAGGCTACTAACAAGGAACAACAACAATACACAGTGCTGTTTATACTTGGCTTTGTTTTTCTACATCCTAATAGTGATGCTGATCCGTTAACAATGTTTCTGTAGTTTTTAAAGGTAATGTACTAACCAGATTTATTCCTTTCGGATACAGTTGAGCTTACAGTTAAGTTTAAGTTAAACTTGATCTCCAGTCAACATATTATGCAATTTATGCAACTGGTGGAACCAACAAAGAAATCAATTGGCTCCACCAGTGATGATTTTAGGTGTGTCATAGTAGGAAGAGGGTGAATACTTATGCAACCAGTTCTATTTCTGTTTTATGTTAGTAGTCAGTTAGCAGTTGCTGCAGCTCGACCTGCGGTAGATCCTGCCTACTTTGCAAGTATTAGCAGATTTAAACCCCATCTATGGCTGTAATCCTAATATTTACCACCCCATAAACTACAGCTGAAGCATTTGAATGAGATAAAGTACAAGGCCGCTTATATTCTATATTTTTATTGTTGTAAATAAATCCCATGACAAGACCAAAACCAACAATGTATTAGTCTTTCCAACTTCCCTACCCTGTCTGTGGCACTAGCTCTCCAATCTATTGGCTCCAACTGAAGATGTAAATGTTTAAAAGCAGCTCAAAATAATGTAGTTTCATTTAATAAACAGGTCACCGAGTGTAGCAATGTGGATTCACTGATGTGTTTTAATTGTTTTTGTACAACAGTGGAAATCTATGGCACAGAGGAATACACCATATTAGGCTTTGAACACACAGACCATAGTTGTTAGTAGAATCGTTTTTTTTAATGGGATTTGTTGACAAACGAGAAAAATAAAGTGGCGAGCCTGAAGATCTACAAAGAATATTTTGTTATCAATTTAAATTAGCACTGTTGGCAGCTGGGTTCCTACTGATTTCAGCGGATGATCAATCAAATCCTATTTTCTTGGTGTACTGACTCAGTTCTGACTGTGTATATGTTTCAGATGAGTGGGACTGTGTTGTGGGATTCTGATAAATCACAGCCTGATCCTGGTTTCCAGTCCAACCCACAGGTCCTGTGGCCTCTGACTGACCAAGAAGAACTGAAAAGACAGGTAGACCGACATGTGCATGAAGTTTTGGCTGTACTTGTTTGAACCCTGTCAGATTAGATCTTACAGATAACATGTCTCTCTCTCTGCAGCGTCAGTTTCAGTTCCTGATGCACCGCCGTCTGTACATGAACATAGAGCGAGAGCAAGTGAAGGACAACAAACAGCACAGGAAACACCTGAAGAGGACTGCAAGGTGACGAGGCTGCAGTATTCTCATGCACCACTTCCTCTTATTTGTGTGAATGTGTGTATAAGTAGTCATTAGATGGCTACTAAATGTTTTATTAAGATGAGTAGCTTGAAAAGTTGTAGTCATTGGTTAGTGCTGATAAGTATTCACCAGACAAAAATATCAAAACGTCAATATATTTCACTGATTTACCAAAATATGACTCAATACTCAATACTGTGTATGGCAAATAACATGTTTGGTCTCAGTGAAAATCTGCTCTCAAGTGTCCATGTCTTCACTGAAGGATCAAAGCAGAGAAAGAAACGCTTCGTCTGGAGGAAGAGAGAAAGTTGGAGAGAGTTCGGCAGCTCGCAGAGGCCAGACAGAAGCTGGAGGAGCGAGAGCTGCTGATTCTGGAGCGACTGAAGCTTGAGGAGGAAGAGGGAGCCATGGAGCTGCAGAGGAGGAAAAAAGAAGAGAAAGGGAAAGAAGCTTCAAGGTAATTAATGTAGATTCATTTGCCAAAACTTAAAGGGGAACACATCAAAGTCTGGTGACAGGTCTTTGGAAATACTACTGCATTATGGCGAAACAAGTCGTCACTCCTCATCTCTGCTTGAGGTTATTGTCTGGTGGCTACATTAGCTGCTACTAGCATAACACACCTGAATCTCTGACCAAACTGTCAGTGGTGGAGTTGCATTGTGGGTAATGTAAGCGCCAGGAAGAAGAATGTGTGCAATAAAAAAGACTGATACTGCTGCCTCAAACATCCAAAGTGAGTCTGACAATTTTATAGTGTGAGTGCAATGCTAAATCAAGGATTACTCTTTTAACTTTGTACTACACAACTGTGCTGAGACTCTCCAAAAAAGGTGGGTCTGCTTCTAAGCGGACTCTGGTGCGATATTTGTTTTTTGTGGCGTGAAAGCAAAACAGAACCACCACAGCACTGTGTGACAGGAGATGTGTGGTTTTTAAATGATTTCAAAATCTTAACTACCAGTGCTGTTAATTGTGAGCTGAAAGTGATCTCCTGATCTATATAAGAGATGGATAACTACATTTATGCCAATTATTTTGGTAGCCATGGTAACGTGTGTCACCACCTGAGTGCAGGGATTTTTCCTGACCAGTCAGATAGTGAAAAAGAGTTTAAACAGGTGTGTTGAGCTTGTGTACAACCAAAAACTGGGTAAAACATATTGGCCACACAGTAACTATCCCTGTAATATTACAGCACAAAATGCCTGGGCCAGTTGCAGTCAACTATTAATGCTCATAATCAGTATTTTTTTTTTGTGAAATCACTCCAGAGAATAATATATGCATCTTTGGGAAAGAAAAGTAAATTTGTAAATCTGAACGTTTGATAAACAGAAGGGTTGTGAGTCTGCAGGTTCATTGAAGCTCTGAGAGCTCAGATGAAGGAGCGACTATCTCAGGAGAAGCTGGAGCTCCCTCCTCTCTGCTGCTGCGCGTCCTCTTTCTGGGACTCCCATCCTGACACCTGTGCTAACAACTGTGTGTTCCACAACAATCCCAAAGGTACTCCCTGCACACACCGTCACTGAGCTTTAGTGGAACTATACATGGAAACAATAACAGTGCTGTTGACATGACGTTAACATTTGTCTCTTCCACAGCGTATGCCAAGGCATTGCATTCAACAATGTTGAGTTTGGATTTACAGTAAAGGAAGCTGATGAACTGCAGGCTTCTTGCTGTCTGTTTAAAGGAACAGTCCAACATTTTGGGGAAAAACAGTGTAACCCAGAGTCAGTTTTATCTCTTTATGTGTAGTACAGAGATAGGTCCAGTACGTGTTTAGACTCCCGACTAAAATATTTCACCTAATATTTTATGGATTACCTTGACATTTTGTGCAGGCATTCTTGTTTTTTACATGATGAATCCAAATGACTTCATCTTGCGTTACCAGCAGGTCGAAGTTTTAATTTATGCTGTGAAATATTTCTACTTGATGGATTTGCGCACATTTTGTCCAGGCATTGATCTTTCCAAGATGATGTATCCTAAAGTCCAAATGAATAATAAAAAAATTGCTTGGTGAAGCAGTTTATATGATCGCATCAATCTGGTGCTATTTCATTCATTCTACTGTATTTCACATTGTAAATGGTCACATGTGTCTTAAAATGTGATACAGCAGTGTTTGCTTTGTAATTCATTTCAAGAATAAAACATGACTGCTGATTAATTGATTTTGTTTTTAATTGGAAAAGAGGCTGTGACGCACAATGCCGAGTTATAGCTTCTGTCTATTGAGGTGTGTGTGGTTATTCTGTAACAACCTGGTGTCGTCTGCATATGATTTAATGAAGATAAACACAGTGGAGAGCTGTGCGTAATCTTAATTAAACATCGGAAGTCAGACGTTGCAGATTTATGAGTACATCTGTCCTGTTGCCTTCATATTACTGCAGGGGTTTAATGAACTGAAGGAGAAGCTTTTCATACAGTATAACAAGCTGTGTGGACAACAGATACTCTGAGAATCAGTCATGAATTTGTAGATGAATGCAGAATGATTTACAGATGAAGCTATATTTACCAAATTTAAATTCTTTTTATATTTTAAATTTTTGTGTATTTATATTAAATGTGTTTTGTTTTACTACTTTATATTTTGGCTGCTGCTGTTGATAACACCATCAGATTGGCAACAGATTAATGTTTCACCAGAAACAGATGTGGTTCTGAGATGTCTATTCTCAGTCTACATTTTGTTTATACAACCTCACAGGAATTTACTTTTTATATTTATTGATAAGACATGTACACAACATACACTCTGCATGTAATAAATGGAGTCAGCTTATATAAGTAGTAAAGCATCAAGGAAGTCAGTAGATGCGTAAACTTGAGAATGAGCTTTTGTTTCAAAGTTCTTCAGGGCGGTGTTTAAAAAATTAAATAAACTCAGTTCTGTCATCTATATGATTAAATGTTACTTTACTGAGCTGGGTTAACCCATCATAGTGAACATCAACTCTGCTTTGTACATAAATGCAATTGACACTGTGTACTTACCACTGCAATAACACATTTATAACAAATCTAAATGTGCAGATGAAATTACCTAACACAAAAACCTAAAGACTGTAACATAAAAAAAACATTCAAAAACACTGTAGAGGGCACAATACTGCAGTATTGTGTACATCAGTTGTAGTAAATTGGCTTAAAATCCATGTCTAATATTGTGTCTAATGTCTAATAGTGTAGTTTTTTACTCCACTACGTTTATTTCACAGCTATAGTTATTAGCTACTTTTCAGATTTAGGATTTCACATACATAAAACACTCAGTTGCCAGGTTAGATACACCTAGCTGCTGTTAAATTGTATTGTTATACTGAGGCTAAATAACAGATAGACCTCTCTGAATAATACAGCACAGTTTAACAGCAACATAAACTGCAGCCTCCCAAATAGTCAAGTTGAACCAGTAGTATAAACAAAAATAATATTACCGTCATGAAGGTTGTATTTATTGCAGGACTGGTGTGTAACACTCCTTTAGTTGTAGCTAGGTGTACCCAATCAACTAGCAAATGAGTGTATACATGAACATTTAGAATCAGATTCAGCTTTATTTGCCAGATATATGAACACATAGGAGGAATTTGACTGGATCGTACATTGCTCACGATGTGCTTACTCATACAATAAAGAATCAGACTACATTATAATGAACACATATATATACACACACACCCTAAAACAAAAACAATATAGACAGATCAAGACAATAGTGCAATGAGCAGTCTGGAAGGATGCAGGAGTAAATTATTATAAGATATAATGTTGCATAGACTTAATTAATCAAAATTATCATTTAATCAATCATTTTGATCCACCTAAATGTTAATGCATCAACGTCAGCGTTATATTATTGGACCATTACAAACTTTATTTTTGTTTATATTTGGCGCTATATAAATAAAATTGAATTGAAGCTGATGGGGCTCATCCTACGTTTACGTTTTATACTTTATGCACGTTTTACTCATAATACTTTAACAAATATATATACTTTTTGCACAAGAAAACGTTAACATTAGAGGTAAACCACAAAAAATCACAAGTAGAACGTGTTTTCCGTATTTCCGATCAAGTTAATCATCCTGCGACCCTTCATAGTCCTGTTACGACCCCTTAGAAAGGGTCCCGACCCCCCTTTTGGGAACCACTCTGGATGGTCAGCTGTTCCTGTGACTTATTTCCTGTTTGCCGTGACGTCAGAGATAGGATCACGTTGTCGCTGAGAGACGCCGACTGGAAAATGTTAATGGAATAACACATTCAGGCTAACAATAATTATGGTTTTATATTAATAACGGACGGCATTTTTTTTGAACCTGTACGTGAAACGTTACTACAGCTGCACAGAGGTAGGCTGGCTCTCCGGACCGGTCCATATAAACTCAGCCGCACAGTATGGAAAGCCGCTGGATGTCGGACTCCCACCACGAAGCTGCGTGGTTGCTGCTTTATTCATCCAGCAGCTAACGTCTCCTGTGAACCAGTGGCTTTATTTACATGCCAAAAAGGTCCGTTTTCTTTAGGTGACGTTAGTACAAAACAATTAAGCGTTTGTTTTCAACCTCCGGCTATCCTACTGTCGTTACACCTTAATAAGCAATCTCACCTTACAGTAAGTTAGATTACGTTACAACCGGTCGAGCAGTGTGTTGATATATCAGTACTTCGAGGACATGTCTGGGACCAAGCTGTGACTGTTTCTGTGTAAAGTCTGACAACGTTTTCATCGAAAATGAAGTCGTCCGTGGCTCCTGGCATAAGACTGATCACGTCCTTTTCTCGAGATAGTTGGTGAGTTTCCATTATCGTCCATTCCTATTGTTCTCAACACTTCCAAATCAGCCAGTTTAATGGCACTTACTTATCTCCATGCTGTAAATGATTAGCTCAACCAGGTCGATAAACACACATTATGTGAATTTGAAATGGGGATGGTAAACCCAGCGTGTTTGTTACACAAGTACCACATCATACCATCTGTTACAAATTCATTGACTTATTGTTTTCATAGAATCTACAGACACGACGAACTGCATTTTAAAAAAAAGTGGCAATTCAGAGCTTTCATCCATATCGATTCAGATTTGACCTTTATCGAATCGATATGGTCGTCCACAAATCCAGCATTTAAGGAATTCGGCAAGGGGAACTCTTATTTTAATAAAATCTCAGTTTCTAGTTTCACTTCACTAGGGAACACTACATTACTTTGCAGTTTAGTAATCACTCATCATTATGTTATAATCTAATTATGGCTGCAACTAAGAATTATTTTAATTATCTGCAGATCATTTTCTCAATTTCACTATCAATTGTTGGGTTTAAAAAAAAAAAATAATCAGAAAACCATGAAATGCCCAGTCTAATTTCCCAGAGCTCAAGAGGATGCCTTCAAATTGCTTTTGTTTTTAGACAGTCCAAAATGCAAAGACTTTAAATTTACTGTATAATAAATCCAGATATTTGAGAAGCTAAAACCATCAAATGCAGTTTTTTCTTGAAAATGACCTTGAAGGTAAATTAATTATTGAAATAGTTAAAATTATGTTCTCTCATTGACCAGTCGATTAGTCGACTCATTGTTTCCGCACTAGTGATGGGAATGATTTAATGTGAAATAACAAAAAATCATGTTTTTTTTTTAATCAGCACCCAAACTAAATGTTCTTATCTTACACATTTACACAGTTGACATCCGTTCAGTAGTATTTCCAGCAGTCTGTCTGTTGCAAAATACTTTAAACACTTCAACAGAGTGATGAATGGTTTGTTAATTGAAACTCTCAACATATGTTTCTAGTGCATGTGATAAAAAACACAATGAAGAGCTACAGAAATGTAAAGTCATGACACTTGATCTTACCTGTATAATACACCTGCACCTGTATCTACACCTGTATAATCTAATACAACAGACCTGCAGTAAATCCCATCTTTGTGAAGTTTGCAATGTTCAGTTTTTGCTGACAGTGTCAGAAATTGCTGGTAGAAGTACTCAAATCCTTTACATAAGTACCAAATACTGATATGGCGGAAATATTATTAATTATGACATTGTCACAAGGTTAATACTGATGCCTCAATGTGTATGTAACATTTTACCCTGGAGATGGCAGAGGTGGAGTTTGTATTAACCACTTTATATACAGTTTGATAGTTTAGCCTAGTCCTGTGATTCCCAACCTAGGGGGTGGGCCCCTCCAAAAGGTCACAAGATAAATGTGAGGGGTCAATTAATGGGTTAGGAAAGAGTCCACCCCCAATCTTTGCTTTTTTTGTGTGAAATAATTGATAATTTGACCATTTTGGGCCTTCAGTTGATACTTAAATGAAACCATCTAAGATGTTTAGAGGGAAAATGTTTCTTTGGTGGAACTGAAAGCACTTTTAGACATCAGAAATGTGACAAGCAGCCGCAACAAGACTGTTCTGTAAGGACCACTAGTTTAATCTTTAACAATGTGTGTTGTGTTTTATAAGCTTGTTGTTTTAAATAAAGTCTTGATTTGTTAATTAACTATTACTGTGAGCGTAGTGGAGTAAAAAGTACAACATATCCCTCTAAAATGTAGTGGAGTAGAAGTATAAAGTAGTAATAAAAAGGAAATGCTCAGAATTGTATGGGTATAAGTGCATGTATTACAAGTGATGATGAATTTTGAAGCCAAATTTACTGGTGTTTCTGTATTGACTATTTTATATTGAGGTGGTTCAATTATCATGTCCCATTGTGGCCGCAGAAACTGTATTTATGAAATAAGTAAAAACTCAATAGGTTTCTAATATTTTATCAGTTTATAAATAATAATTTATAATTGATAATAGAGGTTATTATCATGAGAAAGATGTTCTTACACACATGTTCCACCTTAAAATTATGTTATATTTATAATAATCTTCTGATGCCACCCAGTATGAACAAAGTTGGTCCATGACATGCTGATAGCAGCTTGTTTATGTTGATGTCTGCGATTATTCATGTTACTGACGTCAGTGGAAAGAGTTCTATTACGTAAAGGGTCTTGTTTTTTGACAGCAAAGTCACATCTTTTTTTAAGATCATTAAGCAAAGTCAAGTAAAATAGATTGCCAAGTTTGCCCTTATTTCTTTCTGTTTTCCACCACATCGTGATATTAAGCTCTCTTTTGCAGGTATCGCAGTTTCATTCTTTTGCTCACCTTCCTCTTCTACACGGCCTATCACCTCTCACGGAAACCCATCAGCATTGTTAAGGTGACTGGGACAATTGATTTGCTTTTTATCTACAGTTTTTGCAGGGTTATTGCAGGAACTTGACATGTGTGCGCCATTATTCAAATCCTCTGGAGCTCCTTTATATGAGTTTGGAAATCATGAAAAAGAAAATAATCACTATCTTAAGTTTATGTTGCTCTTCCTTTGTTTTAGCTAAGTAAAACTGAGGCACTTGGCTGTTTTCACCTCAGTTAACAAAAGAGTAACTAACTTTAAATAAAGTACAGGATCAAGAAAGGCCTTAGTCCCAGTTAGCTTCAATAGAATTTGAGCGTATGTGCAGGTCTTCCCCTCAATAAAGAACACAAGAGGATGAGAAAGGAGTTAAATAAGTGGATGAAAACACTGCCTGGATCTCTTATTCAGAGCTAGACAAAATATTTATCTTAATAGTGCCCATCCAAGGCATTTGTTATCTGAAGCAAGAGTAAAGAATTGCTTTGAATAATTTGATTAAAATCTTTAATAAGCCAGATGCAGCTATGCTTGACGATTTTCTGTCCCATGTAAAATTACCTAAACGCTCACCAGATACATCAGAGCAGGTGGACAAGAGTTCTTTACTGCTAAAAAAAGCACCAATCCCCCATAAATGGTCTACAAAAGCTAAAGGCGAATGCTCTTGACCCGTATGTTTCTCGTCTTGTCCTCAGTGATCAAACTGGTTTGTTTTTTTCAAAAATAGACATGCTACAGATAATATCAGACGACTCCTGCACATTATTCATGCTCTTTCTTTAGATGCTGATAAAGCATGTAATTGTTTATAGGTAAGTACTGTATTGTCTTTTAAGGCTACAGTTTGTGGACATAATATTATGAAAGGCAACAAAATATGATTAGTACATTGCAAAAAAGATGTTCAGTAGTCTGCACTCAAGTTCCTGCAACTTCTGAATGATAACACCAATATTGAAACATTAACCACTGACCAACTGAATTTAGCACTTTACCTTATTTGTTTGTAGCCGTTCTAATATTGTACTCTAGTGTGTCTGTGAGAGTTTTAGCTGTGTCGTTTCACACTCTTCTTTCTGTGTTTTTCTTTCTGATACTCAGAGTCAGCTGCACAGAAACTGTTCTACAGTCATTCAACCAACAGACCTTAACATAACCAATAATGCTACTTGGTGTGACTGGTCGCCCTTTGGTAAGTCCCTTACTTGTTGCCATCTATACGTCAACTCTGACTCTCCTCTGATGATTAGGGCTGGGCAAAATATATAGATATATTCTTATATGAGAGGTTATCTTATTTTTGAGAAGTTTTTTGGTAATCAGAATACATACATCTTCACTACATGTAGGTTACCTTATATTTTCATTTCCAGTTATTAGAATTGGTATCCAACTTCACAATTCTGGGGGTGGGAAGCAGTCGAGGGCTCACATCCTTGACGCTGCACAACTCCTACTTGTTTATTAGAGGGAGAAACACCAACATTATAGATGGTGATATGGAGAAAGCTGACAGTTTGATCTTTGCCATCTCTCTAGACCAAGACAACTATCAGACACTGTTTGGGGTCTTGGATAACTCCTTCCTGGTTGCCTATGCCATCGGCATGTTTATCAGGTTTGTATGTGCTGCTGCTGGCAGGCCGTGTTATCTTTTTGTTTTTTGAGTGTGTGTGTTATATTGAGTCATAATCTTGTGTTCACAGTGGGATATTTGGAGAGCGCCTGCCTCTGCGGTACTACCTGAGCTTTGGCATGGTGATGAGTGGATTGTTCACATGTCTGTTTGGCCTCGGCTTCTACTGGAACATCCACTCCCTAGGGTACTACGCCTTCATCCAGGTGAAGACACAACACCACACAGTTATTTTGTTCCCCGACTGGTTTTAAACACAGGAGGCAACTTGTTGATGACTTGTCTGTTCTGGTTGTGAGCAATATGACTGTGGTATGTATCATTTAGATATAAGAGCGGTAATGTTCTTTGTATTACTAGTAGGGACCTACAAATAGCAAAATTGTCACTATTTTGTTTTTTCTAATCCTTCAGAGAATTTAGCAGAATTAGCTCGCAAGTGCTAATTGTGGAGCAGTAGTTGGGATAAAGAGGAAATAACTCAAAACCAGTGCTTTTATTCTCATGGTGGTTTGGTTTAAGACCCAATCTATAATTTTTGGTACCATATAAATTACAAACATTGCTGATGTAAACCTTAATCAGTATCAGAAAACACTAAAGGGATTATTGTGGGCACTTTCTTTCATGACTAGAAGATCATTAAGACTAGAAGCAGGGGGGGAAACAGCTGGCTCTGTCCAAAGAGAAAAATACATCTCCTCTAAAACTTACTTGTATCTTGTTTGTTTAAGGTGTACAAAAACAGAAATTAAAAAACAATTTGTTGCTGGTGGAAGAAGTTCTGTGTGAAAAACAGCTGGACACAGTAACTGAGTACAGCTTTTTTGGTACTGTCATGTCTCTGCGTTTTTACATTTCTGTTTGGGTACATATCTTATTTCAGTCTCTGAAATAGAGGAAGCATTCTGTTGGACTTTCTGTTGTGGTACAACCCTTTTGTTTACATTTTGAAATGAATTGTACCTAGAATTAGGAAGCTTTGAATGGCTATGAACAACCTCTCATTTTGGCAGGCAGAACTACTGCAAACATCAAAATCAGGGGAGAAAGAGGGAAGCACAGAGATCAGATGAGCTGTTTATCGCTGACTCACCACAGAGCGTTTATCCATATCAACATGCAGTAGCCACGTTTCGTTGGTCACTTGACTCTGTAGGAAATGAATGTTTGTCCCTGTGTTTATGCACGGTCAAGTTTTGTTTCACTTCAGTTTTTAAAAAACGCCCTTTGGACCAGTCCTAACAACACCCATAACTCAATATGTATTGCTGCTTTGACTTTAAGCTCAGATCTCTCACCCTACACAATCAGATTTTAGTCGTGTAACTCAGAAACCACAGACACTTTGCTACTTTCCATTGCTGTGTTTTAAGGCTACAGCCAATTTTTTCCTATTTACTTATTTAGCATCTAAAATGTCAGAAAATAGTGTAAAATGCCCATCATAATTCCCCAGAGCCCAAGATGATGTCTGTAAACCCAAAGATGTTTATATAATATTTATATGCAATTTTTAAATGATATAAAACAGTGAAAAGCTGCAAATCATCATGTTTGCGAAGCTGAAACCAGAGAATGTTTGATGTTTTTTCTTAATACATGACTAAAATGATCAATTGATTATCAAAGTTGTTGATGATTAATTCAACAACTTGAATTAATCTGAACAACAACTGTAGCTCTGAGGTGTCAGATGAGCTTGACACCATCACGTGACCCTCCCCTGTAGTCAAATTACACAACCTTTACAGCCTTAGGTAAGCTATAATTAAAAGAATTACTCATGTTAGAAGTAACAAGACTGAAGAGCCATCAATAAATCACTTATTTATTGTAGTGATTAACAACCCTTTTACCCCATTACAGGTGTGATCTCTGTGGGTCAGTACGGACCTTATTTATCATCCCTTCCCTGTATAACTTTAGAGATCTCACGGTGGCTTAGTTAGGCTTAACGCACACAAATCACATGACTCATAGCTGCATCATATGACTGCAGGAGCGTGTCTGGGCTTGGTGTGGGAATGTGAAGAATCACTGCTCACTGGGCTCCTCTCATTCACCTTTTATGTTGAGTTTGTAGTGTTGTACCTGTGTTAAGAGGCTTTGATGCAGTAAGTGAACTTGTTGATTTGTTGCCTTTCTCTGCAGGTCATGAACGGGCTGATGCAGACAACCGGCTGGCCAGCGGTGGTAGCTTGTGTCGGCAACTGGTTTGGAAAGGGGAAGTAAGTATTGCGCGATGTGCCCTGGGGCGCAGTCCTGCTGATTATGCAGTATTAGAAGACTGGCTGACTCACACATGTACATTTGTCACATTTTGCAGGACACAGTGAATCCAGGCTTTGATTTGTCTCACACCACCAGCCTCAAATCCATATTATAAACCTAAACTGCCCCTTAAATATGTGTGGAAGCTCAAAAACTGATCAAACTGGTTCTTTACAAAGTAGAATCACAAGCACATCACTCAGAGTCACACGGCCATCTGACGGGAATGAGTTTTACCCTTTCCTGGTCTACACCCATGGATTATGTTGACCTGCACAAAAGAAACCAGGCTACTCAGAGGAATTAGGTTTTCACAGGGAATCATGTTTACATTCTGATGTTTACATGTGACCTTATTACTTTAAAATCTATTTTCTTGATGTAAAAGTACACATTTTATGTTCTGAGATACATTCTAAAGTTAGTCACAATCATTTTCATTTGTTTTCACGTGCATCTTTAAGGTTTAAATAGTTAATCAGTTAACCCCTTAAAGCCAACGCTTTCATTCAGACTGCAGCCGAGATAGCCTGTTTATTCCCCCAATGCCTATTTATGCATATTCTCTAAGTACCTAGGAACCTTTTGCAAACACTTGTTTCTAGTTTGTGCCTATTGTCTTTGTGTTTGTGCCACTAATTTGCATCATACCTACATCATACCTCAATTTATATCTATTTTATGTTCAATAGCCAAATTAACAATCTCCACTTAATGAAGCATGAGCTTGAAAGCAAATGAAAACAAAAATAATACATTTTCTTATATAATTGTAGATAAATTCAGGCATCAAGGGGTTAATGTTAAAGGAGTCGTTCCTTTTTTCACATTACAACTGCTGTAGCTGGGAAGTGGTCAGCTCACGTGCTGGAGTTATGTGCTGTAAGAAATTGTAGTTTTAACATTTCTCTTTGCGTACACATTAAACAAATGAGGCACCTCGTGTTTATTAGTGAGGCTTATGGGTTTTGGTTGGTATATTTTTTAACTTTGGACAGAGCCAGGCAAGCTGTTTCCCCCTGCCTCTAGTGTTCATGCTAAGCTAGGCTAATAATATCCTGACTGGCACGGATCAGAAAGAAAGCCCAAAATGTTAAACTACTCCCTTAACATGACTCAAAAACATATCTTTGAAGAAATACATCTAAGGCTTGCTCTTGTGTTTTGATCATCAGGCGTGGTTTCATCATGGGTGTGTGGAACTCCCACACCTCAGTGGGAAACATCTTGGGCTCCCTCATCGCTGGAGTCTTCGTCTCCTCAGCGTGGGGGATGTCCTTCATCGTCCCTGGAATCATCATCGCCTCCACTGGGATCCTGTGCTTCTTCTTCCTGGTTGAGAGTGAGTTTCTGTCCGGCAGATAAACCCACACACACTACACTCTTACACATAGGCATTAGACAGGTTTTGAGCTAACTTTAGCTCTGTCTGGCCCAGTGGCATTGACAACCCAGACTGACGTATTTGGCTACTGTTCCCCGACTACTAACTCTGTCTTTGGGGTGTATTTATAATACAAATAGTAAATGAGTCATATTAACATGTTGTATCTTGTTGTCTTTAATATTAAATTTCTTATCAAACCTGAATATTGCTTTTAAGTTCTCACTTGCTGTCGAAGAACCTTTCTGAGTTCCATCTTTTCCTCTCTCCTATTTAGAACCTGAAGACGTCAACTGCACTCCTCCTCAGCACCATGTGAGTTAAAACAGAAACATTCATCTTGTTTATTTATCCGTAATGACATTGCTTGAACTCATGCACACGTTTTTGTGTGTCAGAGTGATCAGAAAAGCGAAGAGACAGAGCCTCTCCTGGAGAACTTGTCAGACGGTGAAATAAGTGTCAACGGTGCCATCGCCTCTGAGTCTACGGAGGTTGTTGAGACCACCGAAGCCACAGAGGCCATCAGCTTCTGTGGGGCTCTCAGTATACCTGTGAGTGGAAACAACAGTTTTTAACCATTGAAATGTCACATTTGTTTTGAAGGTGAAATATATATAATATAATATATATATAGAATTTGTACAGTTAAACAAAATATAGAGCCATTATGTGTAGGATTTTTTTCAAATCCTTACTTTGGCACCTACATGTTGGTGGTATCAGAAACGAATGCAATGATAACTATTTTAAAAGATGCTATAATCACATATAAATACACACATGGTAGCTTTTATGCAGAACATCTAACACTTTTATTAAATATATAAGTAATCTTTAGAGAAAAAGAGCAGACGTGCGACATCACACAACAAAGGCCACACACATTTAGGCCTTTTCACAGTAGGATAAGCACAAGTGTAAATAATAAGATTAATGAAAATGAAATTAATTAATTAATTAATGAAAGTCCATTTAGCTGCTTCAGTTTCAGGGTTCTGGTGTTGTGCATGCTGGATCTATGCCACACTGTCATAGCTTTATTGGACACTTGAATAGAACAGAATCATTATTACTGTTATTAGTAACACCTGTGCTTCTCCTAATAGGACAATAGGAGACCATCCTGATCATGAGATAAGATGTGAGGATCTGTCTGATTCAGCTCATTAAGTGACAGTGATTGATTGATCAATCACACACATTTGGTAGTAGAGACCAACAGCCCAATCAGTCATATTCAGGTGTAGACTGATAATCACATTATAGCATTTTAATTCACTTCATTTCATGGGGGGTATTTTGTTTTGGTGGGTGTGTAGTTATGTACTTTATTCATACCAGATGAAATCAATTACAGTTACAAAACATACACAACTTACACAAAACAAGCATGAGATATTGGTTAAAAAATAAAATATAATTAACACACACACACACACACA
>NC_060172.1:12170554-12186442 GCF_021292245.1 Micropterus dolomieu
TATTGAGGGGAGGATGGACGGGGCCATGTATCGTGGAATTCTGGACCAACATCTCCTTCCCTCAGTGAGAGAGCTGAAGATGGGTCGAGGATGGGTGTTTCAGCACGACAACGACCCTAAGCACACCGCCAAAGAAACAAAAGAGTGGCTGAAGAAGAAGCACATCAAGGTTCTGGAGTGGCCTAGCCAGTCTCCAGACCTGAATCCAATTGAAAATCTTTGGAGGGAGCTTAAAATTCGAGTTGCCAGGCGACAACCTCGGAACCTGAATGATTTGGAGGCTGTCTGCAGGGAGGAGTGGGCCAACATCCCTGCCGAAATGTGCACAAACCTTGTCACCAACTATAAAAACCGTTTGACATCTGTGCTGGCCAATAATGGCTTTTCTACAAAATATTAACATGCTGTTTGTCCAGGGGGTCAAATACTTGTTTTTCCTCATCAGATGGTTATCAATTTTTATAAATTCATATGATGTGATTTTCTGGAATTTTCTTTGGAATTCTGTCTTTCACTGTTAGAATGTACATATGATTAAAATTGTAGATCGTTGCATTCTTTGTAAGTGGGCAAACCTGCAAAATCAGCAAGGGGTCAAATACTTATTTCCCCCACTGTGTGTGTGTGTGTGTGTGTGTGTGTGTGTGTATATGTATATATATATATATATATATATATTGTCTCTCTGACTATATCTGTGCAAATGAATGTGTATTCATAAGAAATAAGTCTCCTCTCCCAGCTCACAGGGGAGTCATTATATATTTTAATTGTAGTGTCTCCAGCTTTTGGAAACCGAAGGCCGAACGGAAGGCTTGCGATAAATGCTAGTCAGAGTCTTTGTCTTGTGTACTTGTTCTTTGATTATATATTTCCTGTGTAATGTAAATGAAAAAAATGGCAAAATGAGAAAACATTTTTATATTCCATAAGAAGAGAGCTAATGAAAATCTTATTGTTTTGGTATCTGCACTGAAACTCATTTGATTTGATATCCAGCCTCCTGTCATTTCATGTCAAACTGCCAGGTTAAACGGGTTTGTGTTCATTTGCTTTTCTTGCTTTATGTACCTGGCTGTGTGTCTCAGAAAGTAAATTGTGATTTACAGCACTGTGATAATGAAAACACTTAGAGATGATGAAAGGTTCCTGCAGTGGTTTTTGATGGTGTTTTGTGTCTCATACAGGGAGTTTTGGAGTTCTCTCTCTGTCTGCTGTTCGCCAAGCTGGTCAGCTACACTTTCCTGTACTGGCTTCCGCTCTACATCTCAAACATTGGTCAGTATTTCCACACATGATTTATTTTTTCCAATAAGGGGAATATCTTATATGTACGATAATTTTAAAATTAATGTTGGTTTTGTTTTTCATTTTCAGCACATTTTGATGCAAAAGAAGCAGGAGACATGTCGACACTATTTGATCTAGGAGGAATCGTGGGTAAGCCTTGACTGATGAGTCACATCACGTGAGATTTTTCCAGTGTGTTTAAGACAGAAGTAGAAGGAAATGCATTAAATATGTAAAATACTGTAGAGATACAACACTGCAGTGTTATTAGTTAGTCTTCTATAGGAGCAAATAAAGGCCTTAATATTTTTTTATTTTATAAGCAACTGAATACATAATGGTAAATTTAACCACTAGTGTTAACTTAATGTTGAAATTTAAATACCACTTACATATTTGACTTTAAACGGCACCTATCTGAATGTAGTTGATTCCGTCTTCCTTTTTGAAATCTCTGGAAGCAATTTGAAAAGTTCAAATTGAAATTTGCAGTGTGCTTAATTTCCAGTCATTTAGCTGAACTTCTTTCTTTTATTGAATGACTGACAGAACATTAACCTGATAGGACAGCTTGATTCCATCTAGGCTTGATTGCTCATCATTATTATTAATATTATCATTATTAAGACTCTGGACAGTTTTAGCATAGTTCTCTGAATAATGGACACTTGAATTTTCTACCCTTAAGATCAAGTTGCTTAAGATCAAATTGCACATCTTAAAATTGCCATAGTCCCTAGTTTGAGAATGTGGGGGTTGTATTATATTCTAGGACTAAACATTTACAATTTCACAACAACAGAGAGAATGTCTGTGTAAGACCGACTCCTGCAGAGGATGTTGACTTATAGGTTCTTTGTAGCCTTAATGTTGCTGGGCTAGAGAGTTGCAAAAAACTCTCTTTATTTATTAAAGTTAACAAGCACTAAAAGTGTTTAGTTTCAAATCATCCACAGAGCAGCCCAGAAGTCTTCATCCAGAAGACTGAATGTCACTGGATGTCATGAAAGTCAGTCAGAGTCATAGTAGTAGAGTTTGACAGGACAGTGTGTCAATAAGCTGCACAAACATGAGATTTACATCCTGCTTCAATGTTTCATATTTCAAACAAAAAGCTTCAAGGATGAGGACTGCTGTTAGTATTACAGGCAAACTTTCCTGATAAGGTAGTCTGTTTTTCCAAAAAGAGGCGTTGTTTTATATTCTAGACAATGTGGTGCCTTCTGAAAATGTCAAAGAGGGGAACTGAAACCACATAAAATTAGACAGATGATTTTCAAAGTAAAATATTTCAGTTTTTGATGTTACTTATTTAAGATTCAAACCCTAACAGCATTTATTTGCTTCCATAGTCTTCAGCTTAGACCTTGTCACTTGTCAGGAGGATGTTTTGGTTGTCAATCAATATGTAAAATACCCAAGTGAATCAAAGCTGAGTCTCTATCAGCTCTGATAGTCCAACCATCCCTGTTTAAATTTGAGATTATTATGTATTTTGAAATGAAAAAATTACTGAAATACTGTAACAGACAAACATCAGCACAGTGCTGCCTAGAAGATCTGACTGAATTTCTTCTTGTGACTACAGGAGGCATCATGGCGGGCCTTGTGTCTGACTACACAGGTGGGAGAGCGACAACTTGCTGCGTCATGTTGCTTTTTGCTGCTCCTATGGTGAGTGTCATCTAATAAATGTAATTATTATATGACAGCATGGTTGTCAATACATTTGAAAAGTCACCCTTTTAACCAGTGGCTCCCTCGCTGGATTCCAAAGGTCATGTGTGTTGATAGGATTAGGCTGTTTGTTTTTGTTTTTCTATATTTGTTTTCAAAACCAACAATGTGTGTGTGTGGTGCTTTTGGATTGCATTGTATTGTAAGGTATTCCTGTTATTGTGTCCACTCATTTTTCTATGCCCATACATTTTTTGTCTGTACAGTGACATAATTTAAAAACCTGTAAATAAAAAATTTGTGTTTAATTTTTTATTTACATGTAGAGCAAATTATATTTGCTTTGTATAGTCTTGACTTATTGTTAATGTTATCCGGTGTGTGAATGTTGTTTTTTTCCTTCTCTGAAAGCCTGCATTTCAATTCAGTGATACATTTGCTTATTATGAGAAACAAAATATCATCTCATTATTGAGGTCAAGATATCTCAATAATGATTCACACTCGAGCAGTAGAAGTATGTGGTAGATAAATATGAATTTTCACCGTAGCATAGATATCTGTAATTACTTGCTATGAGGGCAACATAAAGTTGAATGTGTGCTGATTGTTTGTTTTGTTCATGTTCCAGCTTTTCCTCTATAATTACATTGGACAAAGGAGCCTTGGTACTACAATCGGTAAGACTTCTTTACTGTATTTTGTTTTTTACTTTGGCTCATTCTTTAAAAAAAAGAAAACCTTCTGAGTTTTTTGGGGAAATACTTTGCTATGGTGTTTCACTTTTGGGGAAAAGTAGAGAGTAACAGCTCAATTAGTCCCTCAATAACTTCTCCATACAGTGTACCAAAGTATTAATCCAGACTCCACCACACCTCACCTGATGTAACTCCACACCCCTCCCAGTGTGGGAAACATTGTTTTGTCCTTTGTCCTATATCTTGTTATGTGTACCCAATTTGAACTGAAGTGGTCCTGTTTAAAAACCCCAAATCATTGTTAGTCATCAGAAATGAACGTGAATGTTGGTTTATCTGTGTACAGTGTGGGAAGACAACATAGCTTTTTATGAAAAAGAAGTGGATTTTATTAACAGTATTTTCCCACATGTAGGTATGCTGCTGCTGTGCGGAGGCCTGGTAAACGGGCCGTACGCCCTCATCACCACTGCTGTATCTGCTGATCTGGTAAGACCTGAAGCATCATGAGAAGCACACTGTTTTGTGTCTCTGTCATCTGTTAAACTTGAACACATCACACAACATAAGCAACAAGTCTTTTTCTATAATCCTAATGACATATAGTGGACATAACACAGCACTCTCTCTACTTACATGATGTCTTTGTTGCAACAGGGAACACATGAGTGTCTGAGAGGAAACTCCAGGGCATTATCAACAGTGACGGCAATTATTGACGGGACTGGTTCAATAGGTATGTATTGAGTGTCTGAACCATAGAGATCCAGCATCTTCCATCTTAATGCTTTATTTTGCAGTACTCCTATAAAGCTCTGTTTTAGTTTTAGTCTTTTTCAGCTCATTGTTTTGGTTTTCTGGCCTACAAACCCAAACAACCTTGTAGCTTCTTTTCAACAAAAAAGCCCAGCAACAAATGACAGCCAGACAAAGATAGCGTAGCATCAGAGGCAGTTAAATTTCCCCCTAGAGACAAAAACAGCTAAGAGGTGAATGAGCATTGGACTTAAATTCATCAGGTGTCCCACAAAACTCTGCTCATGGCACAGAAATACAATTGTAGAGCTGTGGAGGGTAATTTTACCCAAAATTAAAAAAGGTTGAAATGGAAAATAAACTATTGTTATATTTCAGTGCTGAGGATCATTAAATGCTAACCAAAAAAGAAGATTAAATACTGAAATGACAAATTGATGTTGTGAAATGTCATTTTGAAAATTGAAAGTGAATAAGATAACTAATAAAAATAATAAAAGCTTTAATTTAAATGTGTAATTGAGGAAGAAGGAAAATGTGAATTATAATGAAATATAAGATATAACTAATCTTTTTGTTTTTCCATTTTCCTCCCTTCCTTTTGCATTTAACAATGGGCTTTTCAATATTAATTTAACATTTCAGCACGTCATGTTTTGTGGTAAAAGCATTTAAAAGTCTAGAAGGTTGAACATTTTTTATTTATCTTAAAAGAGTCAGCAGACAGGCTTTACATATACTGATGTTGGTGTGTTTTCTGTAGGAGCTGCACTGGGTCCTCTGTTAGCTGGTGTGATCTCTCCCACTGGCTGGAACAACGTTTTCTACATGCTCATCTCTGCCGATGTCTTGGCCTGCCTGGTCAGAAACACCACTTTATAAATTCACTGAGATCTCTGTCTCACAGTACAACACAGCAATGCTTGAGATCTTTCTGTCATTGCTGCTTTTTTAATTACTGAATTATATTCACTGATGATGATGTTCCTGTATTTTTGTAACGACACCCTGACTGACACATTGTTTGTTTGCCTTCAGTTTTTGTCCAGGCTCGTTTATAAAGAAGTTCAGGGTTGGTGTGGATGTGTCCCCCGAGCCAGAGAGTGAGTAACACCAACAACTGTGGTTTGTGTGTCAGTGTTGGTGTCAAGGAAAAATAAACTATTGCTATTTTTTAAATACTTTACTTTTATTTACATGCATTTCAGGACATCCCTTGAGATTCTGGTGAGGATAGAAAACTATTACGAAAACTACAATTTGTGTGCTTAATGGCATACGATTAAAGCCCAGGTTAAAAAAAGAAACGACACTCTTCAAAGGCAGAGTCAAATAGATCGATATATAGATCTAATTTGTGTCAAAAAAACAGCCCCCTCGCCTTCAGATTCCCTTATTCACTTTCTTGCAGAGAGTAGATGAGAAGAATGATGCCACTCTATCATGTTTGTGTTAAGGACAGAGGTGGAGGACAGAGCTGGAGCCAGGAGGCAATTAGCTTACCTTAGCTTAGCATAAAGAGAGGGAAACAGCTAGCCCGACTCAGTCCACAGGTTAAAAAATCCCTCTACCAGCACATCTTAATCTCACAAATTAACATGAATGTATATATCTTATGTTAAATCCATACAAAAACAGAAACATAAAAACGATCATTTGTAGTTTTACGGGGAGTTAAGGCTGCTAGAACTATTTCTTGGTGAACAACAGCACAGAAAGAGCTGATCAGACTGATAAACAGTTATTTTATCATGAATTAGTTACACTATGTAACTCCCTCTAAAACCACAAATTGTCATTTGACAGTTCTGTTTTTATATGGATTAATCAATCAAGATTTTATGTGGTAATTAGTGATCTTTATAGGTGTTACTGGATTGGATTTGTTTTCACTGTGGACAGAGCCAGGCTAGCTATTTCCCCCTGTTTCCAGTCTGTATGCTAAAATAAGCTGACAGTCTTCTCATCTAACTCTCAGCAAGTCGTGGAATAAGTGTATTTCCTAAAATTTCAAACTATTTAAACAAATAAGGATATTAACTTAACAACATCAGAAAGTGCAGATTCTCTGACACCATCTGCACAAACATTTAAAGTTATAAGCAAGGATGTTATGTATAATATATATATATATATATATATATATATATATATATGTCTAATAGTCATTCTCAAACCATCTATAACGTTTTTTTTTTATTCATCTTTTTATTCCAGGTTCAAAGAAATCTGAGACACTCACACAATCAAACTAGGAACCAAACAGGGAAAACAATGCTGCCACTGACCTCTTCATACAGCAGACAACCTCTTTCCATTTAAGCTGAATGGGAAATAAACCCTCAGTGGAAGATTCAAGGCACTAAACTGACGATTGAAGCCTTCTTCTTATTGTAAAACAGAGAGAAATAGGTCTTTATGGAGACAAAGCTTTTTTATGACTAATCTTCTCATTTTAACTTGTTTGTTTTAATATTCTTTTATCATTAAAGTGTACATACTGGGAATTTTTCTTAATTTTGTCCTTTTCTGTCTCAGTTACATCATCCTTCAGGTTAATACCATTTCACATTACTGTTTGGTTGCTTTCTAATCTGCAGACTTGATATTTTATAATGTATTTCGTCATTAAAGACCATTTATATATATAAAATGTTTGTCTCTTTAGGACAGAGACAGTAGTCCAGCATTTTGAGAAACACTGTGAAAGATCCAATTTTAAGTTGTTGAGGAGGTTCCTCTCATGTCAGATGATAAAGTGGTTAACGATGTTTAAAAAATCACTCTCTATATTTTGATCTTTTTTTTCTATGCCAACTTTATGGGGCAGGGAATCTGAATATCCAGAAAAACATACAGCTCACTAATCATCCACTAATCACAGGGTTGGAAGATGGATCCCTGGCTCCTCGTGTCCACATGTAAAAGTTTCCTTGGACGAGACACTGAATCCCAAATTGCTCCTGAAGGTTTGACCTTCCTCAAGAAGTAATTTAGCAAAAAATAAGTAGACGAAAGTCCAAATTTAACATCTTGTGCACTGTCTGATTTTATAAAATAGCAGCAGATTGAAGAAATAACATTCTTGTGGATTCACTGAGAAGAAAGGGGGAGAGCATCCTTTGTTGTCATAATGTTCGTTTACTACGGTTTCAACCCCAAAAGGTAATACTTTAACCTTCACCTATATTTAACATTTATATGCAGTGTGTAAACGTTTCATAAATGTAGTTTTAAGCAGGTATCAGCACTTGTTAATGTATTTGTCAAAAACGGTAACTCTTCCTGTGGGCACCCACAACTGGATGCTGGTGTACAAATAGATAATGAATGACTATATAGTGAAAATGCAGTTGTAATAATATAAAATGTTTTTTCATAAGAGAGGTTATAATTGCTGACAAATACTGCTCATTAATTAGAACTTCAAAATGTTCTTTTATCTGCATTAAATTGTGTTGTTAAATTATTGCTCCTAAATGCTTAACAGCAAGGGTTAAAGTGAAGTGTGACATGATATTGTGTGAGCGTTCTGGGTCTCTCAGTGACAGTCTTATCATGTCTGAATAAATCTTTAAAGAACATTTACTTAACTGACACTTATTGTTTGTCTGAGTGACAAAGAAACAGCCTTTCACCTTAACAGATATATCTAGACAGCAATGTTAAGAGTACACTTTCTGGGAAGGGTTTTAGATTGTCTGTCAGGTTTTTCATCCAAAGTTTAACTTCACTGAACTTTAACCTCTCAATAAACTGATCTTGCTTGTGCTCCAGCATTGACGGGATGGATGTTCTGTAGATGCTACATTTGGAAAGCACAGAGAAACCTGAAGATCCCACAGGGAACTTGTTCAGAAAATAATCCCAGAAAACAAGATCAACAAGTCACAAGATTTATAGAAAGATGTACAAATTCTAAAGCAGGAAAATTTAGCTCTTTAGAACTTTTTCTTTTTTTCTGTGTTTTATGTGCACTTCATGATAAAATTCACAGAATTGCCTAAACTGTAGCTGTCAGCACAGGAAGCAACAGGCCTTTGTATCATTAAAAAGAAAGCCAAGCCCATTTCACACAGGGCCATCCTCTGTTTAATGACAGTAAATTAAAGTTGATAAAAAAGCTCCCTGGAGTTAGAGGTAAAGACAAATGATTCCCTGAGACTCAGAAGATCATATGGCACTGTTTCCACATTCACCCTTTGCCATAGTATCTTAAGTAACATCCAAAAAGTAGAACATTACATACCATCATATAACATTTGATAACATCACTGGTATAGTGGTTGGTTTTATTTGATGGATGAGTTATTTAATTCAGAGTATCATACCACTGCAAAACATTTCTCTAAAATAAAATATCCAGTAGACACTCAAAACAGATTATTTTTTTTTAAGATCACTAACACACAACCAAACAAACAGGAGTAGTCAGACCTTGACTTGAAGTCTGAAAGGCAGTTTTATGAGTGAATGTATTAAATAGAACAATCTACGGCAGGAAGGGACTAAGTAAACAGAAGCTCTGGCCTGGACCAGCAGAGGTCGCCATTTTCTCTCATCATATCCAGATTAAAGGAGAAGTCTGATGTGGGTCTATATTTTTCTTATTGTCAACAAATCCCATGAAAACACCAAAACCAACAATGACCAGATCATACTAGAAAGTATTTCCTGTGTAGCCAAAGCATATTCTAGCTTATTCCTCTGTGTCATATAGCTTAGTTGTCCAAAAATCATTAAAAACACATTAATGAGCCACGCCGTCCACTGGGTGGCATGTTCCTTCATTACAATTAACATAGCCTTAGTACTTTGTCTTGAGTCAATACCACGTGCATCGTCCTGCTGCTGGAAATACTTGCTAGTGCACCAAATGTGGATTAATAGTCCCTAAAAAATTCAAAGTTTCTCCTGTTTGAGAAATGTTTGCTAAAAACTGCAGTGCCCAGTTTTAGGAAAATAATTAGCATTTTCTTTTAAGGGAAACTATATATAGACATTTACATTTTGAGTAGGAGTCAATGGTCTTGGAGCTGAGAGCCAGACATAGTTGGTTTTATGGTCTTTTGTTGACACAGATAAAAATGTGTAATATCACCAGCTTTATCCTTTAACCAGACAAACTCTGCAGGGAACAGCAAAGCTGACAGGAATCACACTGCTGAGTGACAGACCGTCAAATGAAAACACACTGCAGCAGGTGACATAACTCATACATTAACTAAAACTATCAAATTACAGTTATCTTACAATCTATAACCAGTTTCAACCATTTCAAATACGAACCATTACAGAAGTGCCCAGGATAGACGACAGCAGACATTTTATAGCACTAAAGGCCTCAGCATGCTTCAAATGAGCTGTTCGTTTGATCAGCTCCTCCAGTGTTTGTATGAATGAATAAACCTGTCAAGCCCTCTTTTTTTCACTTACAAAAGTGTATGCTATTATCAACATTTTTAAAGCTCATCACATCAAGACTACAAGGTCACACAAAAGTGACAGCTATAAACAGTTTTGACTTTAGTTGTGGTCAGAGGACATGTCACACAAACTAGTTTGCTGGAAGCATAGTGAGACCTTTACACATTAACTAAGGCCCAGGTTCACTAAAGGTTTGCGTAAAGCATGCACGTAATTGTTACGGGGCCTGGAGGACGCATCCCCTGTCCCGATGTACAGAAGTGGGAAATTTGACCAAAATCAATATAGGTTCAAACTTAAATTCTTTCCTTTGTTAATTCACACTCGGTTAGGTGGAGGCAGCATTCATTGTACTAAGCATAGTACCACAAAAGAAACAAAACAAGAAGATACTGTGTGAAGGCCTATATGTCCACGCACACCTTCAGGTGGAAATAGAAAACAGAAGCAATGGAAGTTTACAGAAAGTGGACTGCAAAGACGCGGGTTTGAGGTGAGCATTACCTAAACAACAGTCAGAACTTAACAATATTGTCCGCAGCATGCTGTGTGTTGTATTGAAGTTCATTATTTCCGAGTTTGTCTGGGGCGAGAAAGAAAGTTTGTAGAACTGGGCTAGCAGCTACCCTCCACATCACAAGTATTTATATGTATTCCATACAAAATAACTAAAGATAATCTGCATCATCAGTACTCTGAGTTTGACAAGCAATGACAGCAAAGAACCTGACAACTAAACTCGGATTGGTGCACTGAAATATGTGACATTACCTTTATCCAACTCCCGCCCACCTCAAACCAGTGAAAAAAGCAAGGATGAAAACACAAATACAGAAATCTCTCATGTGAAATTAATTGTGTTCAGGGATTTGAAAGTGTTATTATTCAGATTAATTACAATTGAGTCTTATTGTTTTGGTTTCATATCAGTAAAAAAAAAATTTGTACTCAAGTTAAATCCTGAGATCTGGGAACATACAGAAACTTTGCTAAAAAGAAGTCGTACAGGTCAAGAAACATGAGCAAATGATCAGAGCAGATGTAAAGAAGCCCTCAGACTAGTTAAACTTATCTTGGAAGAGGAAACAAAGGGCACAGTAAAATAATTAACCTATTTTCCATTGTAATCATTCATCACATTTAAATGTTTACCTACTTACCACATATTTTCTTATGCAGTGATGGATAATTAGCAACACTTTTGATTTTACCAACAAATATAGTGAACTGTTTTTACGTCTGATCATGTTCCTTGACCCGTTTGCCTCTGTTGTTGCTATGTCACCATGTTCCCAGATCTGAGTACAAGGTTATCATAATAGAGAGATATGATGGCCATAACTGCAATAATAGTGGTGCACTGTATTGGTCACTCCAAGGTTTTTTTTGCACCAGTCATGAATATGCAGATGAAAGTCCTATGAAATCCCATAGCTCTGGCTGCATATTTCTTTAGACAGACTGGCAGTAAGCAATGTAGGATTGCATCAAAGTCACTAACACAACACTAACTATAATAAGAACATGAAAACAGATAATAACAGCAACAACTGAGATCACTATAGTGCAGGATAAAGATGGCAAAAGGAACAGCTTAGCACACAATCTTAACAAATCTGGACCTGAATCCTTCAACATTTGAACAAATTAGTCTTGACAATATTAAATCCAACATTCCCACCAGTGTTTTGTTTTTGTATCTGTCGTGGGTGTGTTTTTCTGTGTATTCTTCATCGCTGAAGCTGATTTATGCAGAGAAAAGAGTCACATGAACAGAAATCAAACAGCTCAAGGCTGTCAGGACTTGCGTGAGCTTGAGTGTTGACAGCAGTGTGGTGTGTTTCTGTCCTCTGCGTGTGCTGCTGTTTTGTCTTATGGGTCCATCTAATGTTAAGCCTGTAGTTGTTACCCTGTTCATAACAGGAACATTGTGTTCAGTGTACATCCTTCTCAAACAAAGCAAAAATCTTCAAAAGCTTCATATGATACAGTTCATGTTTCTCAGTGATGATATACGGAAGGATTCCATGTGCGGTACCAGGACCTGAAAGACCAAAGACAGTATTATTCACTTATTATTCACTTGAAATAGTTTTTTTTCATTTTATGAAATATCCTTATTTGGTTTCTATCAGAGAGTTAGATGAGAATATCTAGCAGCTGGTTAGCTTAGCTTATGAGACAGCTAGCCTGGCTCTGTCCAAAGCCGACAAAATCTGTCTACTTGCACCTCCAAATCTCCTTTTTGATCATTTGTATAAAAACTAAAGTATAAAGGAAACAATTTGTGTGTGTGTGTGTGGGGGGGGGTTATGTGCCGGACTATTTCCTGGCTGGAACCAGTAACATCCTGGAGTTTGCGTGTTGCTTGAGCTTGTTGCTCAGTGTCGAAAAATAGTTCTGTGCGGGGCTAACAACACAAGAGCTATATGAAGCTTGTCCACTAACATTCGGAGCGTATCATTACATTATTTAATCCCATTCATGTGTGCGGGGAGCCAACAGGAAGTCTTGGGCAAGCATCCTCTCTACTAGCTCGGCTGAAGATGGGCCCTAGTGAGGATGCTCTATGGGCCCAAAAACACGGAAGCGTGAGGAAGCCTAGGGTGGGAATTAATGAGACACTAATCTTTAAACTAGATATCCAGTTCTCCTTAATACATCTTGCTTTCGGAAACAAACTACATATTAAACTATTCCTTTATCAGCTGACACATTTTAAAAGCAACATGTTAAATTGCCTTTTCACAGCTGAAAGGCTCCATGTTCTGCTATCTTTGGTGTTTAGGTTAATGCTTATTTCTTTCTTACCCTGGTGTGCTGTAGGAAGCTGGGTTGACCTGAGACGCTAAAGAGACAGAGGCTGCAGACAGACTGTTGGGAGAAGCTTCACGGCTTACACTGTTTGGAGAGGAATTTGATGAAACTGGAAGGAAAATGTTAAAAAATTAATGAACATGCACCCGCATGCAGAAACCCACAACCATGGATCATAAACGGCACAAACCATTTGTTTTTGTTTTTTTATTAATGTGCCAATTAGTCTGGGATTGTGAAATAAGAGATAAAAATGTTATTTTGTTTCCAAAATCAAGAATGAACTTCCACACTAACTAATGTAAAATGCAACAATAATATAGGGGAACATACATGTATCATTACATACAGTAATAGTTCAGTAGTTGAATGTAGGAAACAGTACTTGCCTCCGCCTGAAGCCAGAGGGCTGTAGGATCTGGACACTGAGGCCTGAAACAGTTTAAATGGATGAGGAAAAAGCCAACTTCACATTAGGACTGGAAAATGCTTGCTTTATCATCAACAATTTCCATATTCAACACTATATCACAAGAAATCTTCTGATTTCAACTGTTTTTAATTAAGAAGGTCAGCAGAAAAAACTCTGTGATTTACAAGAGCTAAATGTCTTCTTTAATTATTTATTTCATAAGCCTGGGGATGGCTTGCGTGTGCAATAACTTTTACTGAACTTACAAATGGCTTTCGTTTTTAATAAATAGTCTCCTTCAAGACTAACCTAAAGGAATAGTTCATCATTTTGGGAACGTGAATTATTTGCTTTCTTTCTGTGAGTAACATGAGAAAATACATATCAACCCACATGCAGGTGTATTAAGTAATGAGTTGGAGTCAGGATGTGCTAATCAGTGTTGCGCCTAACTTATCATAAAGACTGGAGGCAGGAGGAAGCTGCTAAACTTGCTCACAAAAAGTCAGCACACCAAGAACATGACTTGACGCTGGGACTGATTAGACTGTATTATTCAGAGCAAGGACACACTCTCTTGAAAATGTGTATAACTGGTAAAAAACTAATGTTGATAATAATAAATTAAATGTATTATTCTTTTTTTTTTGTTGGAGGGTGGTGCCCTATCACCCTCTATTGGCCAGCAGTGGCCGCCCCTGACATAACGAGAGTGACTGAGTGAGTGATATTGACATTCTTATCTCACCCTCAGAAAAAAAGGAACAAGTGTATCTCCCAAAATAATGTTTTACTATTTCTTCACCAAGCTGAAAAATATATGATAATATTAGCATAGTAAATAGTAAAGAAGATGACCCTCTAATGTGACATATTTGTGCTTGCACAAGATTGGTGTAAAAGTTAGTAGTTCAGCGGCTTGCACACTGGCCAGAATTTAACAAACACAACAATCCTACATGGTCTCATTTAAAAGAAGTTGATGATTTAGACAGCTAACCATTCTGGAGTTGTAGCTGTGTGATTTGACCGATAAACTAGCCACTGGGCAGTAGATCCTCTTCTCCTTCTGACGCCGATTACAGAACCAAACTCGAACCACCTCCTTCTCCATGGACAGCTGCTCGGAGATTAAGGTTATCTCCTCTGAGTTGGGCTTGGGGTTCTGAAAACAAAAAATTGTTCATGATTCCCTTCTTTAAATGTTAGAATGGGACGTCTTTAAGGTTGACAGCTGCCTGGCAACCACTGATGGCGTCCGTGAGTTTCATCATCAGGGTCTCTTGTTTATGACATTTTCAGTCAGACATTGATCTGGCCATCCTGCAACTAAAACTTTGTCAACTGTGGTAACAGTTTAAAATAAAGTCAGTATTACATCATACTGAACAATCAGAACGTATTATGAATAAGTTTAGCTAATAAATTGAAGTTTAAGAAGGCACCCATTCATAAATGATAAAATACATAAAAACAGTTAGCTTGAAAACAAATGTGTAATTTTTAATATTTGTTTGAACAATGCATTATGTATGAGTAGGACATACTGGCTGGGCAACAGTTGTTCTACTGAAGGATTTTAATGCCACTGTTAAGTACAAAAAAAGTGTTCAACTTTGGTGCCCCCAGCAGAGTCTAGCAGGCTAATGCTAGCAGCTCAGGTACAGCGGTGCTCTGAGCTAAATGCTAATGTTAGCATGCTAGCATATTCACAACAACAATGTAAAAATGCATGCTAACATTTTAATGATAAAATTCTAACTATTAGAAACAAAATTCACCAAGACCTGCCCTTAACTGGCACCGACTTATCTCTAAACTCAGGAACCTTAGAAACAGCTGTAGAACCAGATATATGTTTAGACTGTTTTGCTTCCCTCAACCTTTACCAACTAACTTCAATAATTTCTTCATCTAAACCATCAACCTGCCTCTTAGACCCCATCCCGACTAGGCTGCTTAAAGATGTTTTACCTTTAGTCAGCACTTCTATACTATATATGATCAATCTATCTTTATCAACAGGCTATGTACCACAGTACCTCTAAACCTCTTCTGAAAAAGCCCAAACTTGATCCGGATGTTTAGCTAACTATAGACCTATATGTAACCTTCCATTTCTCTCTAAGATCCTGGAGAAACCAATTGCTGTGTGACTTTCTACAGAGCAATAGTTTATTTGAGGATTTTCAGTCAGGATTTAGAGCTCATCATAGCACAGAGACAGCACTGGTGAAAATTACTAACGACCTCCTTATTGCATCAGTCAAAGGACTTGTCTCTGTACTGGTTTTATTAGATCTTAGTGCTGCATTTGATACCATTGACCATCAGATCCTATTGCAGAGACTGGAACATTTCATTGGCATTAAAGGAACCGCTCTAAGCTGGTTTAAGTCCTATTTATCAGATTGATTTCAGTTTGTACGTGTTAACAATGAGTCCTCCATGCACGCCAAAGTTAGTTATGGAGTTCCTCAAGGATCTGTCCTCGGACCAATCCTCTTCACTTTATATATGCTTCCTTTAGTCAATATTATCAGGAAATATTCCATAAACTTTCATTGTTATGCAGATGATACTCAGTTATATCTATTGATCAAGTCAGATGAAACTCATCAGTTAGCTAAACTTCAAATGTGCCTTCAGGATGTTAAAAACTGGATGACCTGTAATTTTCTCATGTTAAACTCAGATAAAACTGAAGTTATTGCTCTGGGGCCTAAGCACCTCCGTGACGCATTATCTAAAGATATAGTTTCCCTTGATGGCATCGCCCTGGCCTCCAGCACCACTGTGAGGAATCTTTGA
>NC_060172.1:12186542-12226126 GCF_021292245.1 Micropterus dolomieu
GCTCCTTCCCAAGTGGGATGGATGCCGTCTCTCCGAATCAGACCAGGTCTTCCCCAGAAAGTCTGCCAATGATCTACAAAGCCCACATCGTTTGCTGGACACCACCTCGACAACCAGCGGCGGAATGACGACATGTGGCTATACATGTCATCACTGGTCAGATTTGGCAGGGGTCCAGAGAAAACTACGGTGTCCGACATTGTTTTTGCATATGTACACACCAACTCAACATTAATCTTAGTGACCTCCGATTGGCGTAACCGGGAGTCATTACCGCCGACGTGAATAACAATCTTACTGTATTTACGTTTATCCTTAGCCAGCAGTTTCAAATAAGACTCAATGTGCTCTGGCCCCAGGGATGCACTCAACTATGGCCGCTGGCTTCGCTAACTTCACGTTTCTCAAAATGGAGCTGCCAATGATCAGAGTTGGTTTCTCAGCGGTTGTGTCGCTGAGTGGGGAAAATCTGTTAGAGACGTGAACAGGTTGGTGATGACCCGTGGGCTTTGAATGCTTACGGCTATTCCTCCTTTGGACAGTCACCCAGCCACCCCTTCCTGGCTGCTCAGGGGATGCCGGGGGACGGCTACCTACCAAGGTGCGGAACCGGGCTTCTAAATCACTGAGCCTCGCCTCCATGTCTAAAAATAAACTACACTTATTACACGTACCATTACCGCTAAAGGAGGCAGAGGAATAACTGAACATCTGACACACCGAGCAGGAGAAAGTAGGAGAGAGAGAGGGAGAAGGAGAAGCCATCGCTAGCTGCTGAGCTAATGTCGCTAACGGCTAAACTAAAGTACTGTAGTGTTAGCTACAAAAACTTTTGAACAACTATGAGATTGAACAGAAGTCACTAAAAGATGGAAAGAACTGTGAGTGCTTAGAAAAAAATTTCTGTAAGAATAAGTGTTTAGCGGACAGTTGGCCGCTGTAATCTAACAAATGTAACTGGTATTTAGCGAGCGCAGCACAACACGCTACCAACACACAAGCACCGGAAACGGAAATGAGTCGACACGCGTACCGCAGTACATCAGCCACGTCAGCATGAAAATCAAGTTTCAAAATCACACATCACTATCATACCTCTAGCTCATACAACTTCCAACAACTTCTCCATTGTGTTGTGTGCCCTGGTTGACAGCAGCTATAGATTCCTAATACGCCGATGTAGGGTGACATGGCCGAGTGTAAGATGGTGGGGTTTTCAGGGGATGCTCACTCTAGGAGTTTTTTGAGCAGAGGACCATCAAAATTCCAGACCCAGTACCACTTCCAGGAACCCAGCCACTCACGCCATGCAGTGCCACTAAAGGAATACCGTAAAACTTCAATTGATAGCCGAGTCCCAAATAGTCACCTATGTCCTCTACTGGCCTGGTGTGGGAACACATTCTGATAAATAAACACAGGTCTCCATTGGACGCCTGGTCTGGTTTTTATAGAAGTTCTTTAGATGTATAAAACCTCTTAAACACCGCGGGGTCGCCGTTTTAGCTGCTTCTAAGCTGTTTAGATGCTGCATGCTGCACATTGTTAGATGTTGTTAGTGATTATTTATAGCCTATTCCTTTAGTCTATAAGGGTCCACCGATCAAAAGAATCAAAACAACTTTTCATAAAAATTAATCCAAGTTGTAAATCCTGTCCTGTTAAGTCCATGCTCTCTGTCTGATAATTTCTCTCATCCTGCACCATGTTGTTCTCGTGATGTTACTTTCAAATAAAAGCGCATGTCGGAGCTAGATCAAATGAATGGCTTTCGCCATGGCATTTGATATTATTAGATAAGTTTTATACAATTAACATCCTGTCCCAAATGGACGCCTGTCCAAAATACAGGCAGGGTCAATTTAGTGATTTTAGCAAATAAAAGCCCAGGCTATTATTCAAAGTTTTACGGTATAGTATAAAACCCTGTGTGTGTGGGTGTATGTAGATAAAATAATTGTTATCAACACTAATATTTTCCCACTGTGATCATTCTGTAAATGTTATAATTTGAAGCAGACAAGCAACTTTAATCTTTTTTTTTTAAATTATTGTATTTATTTATATTTAAATTATCACCAATAATTATTGTTTTTGAAAATATTAAAACTAATGGACTGAAAAAATAAATTCATACAATAACATCCATCTTTGACAATGAGGCTCTTTTATGGTGTAGGGCTTGATTGATTGATTGATTGACTGATGTGTTTGTTTGTTTATACATGCATTGTGAATAATGACCTATTTATTGATGCAATAAACTCATACATAGTCATTCATAAAAGATATGGATGCCCTTTTCTTTATGTGTGGCTCTAGGAAGCTGAGGCGGTCTTTCCACCTGCAAAGACAGTGGCAGTTTGGAGTTCCAGTTGTATTGTGTGCGGAGTGAATGGATCTTCTTATTTACCATTTTTTCTTCAATGAAATATAATATCAGACATTAACACGATGAAGAAAATATTCCATACTGTTAACAATAAGGAGATGCTGACAGTGCTCTGATGCTTGTTATATAAATCAACCAGAGTGGGATAAAATTCAGGATGCTTACATATCAGTAACAGCGTAGAAAATATTATTTTATTATATTTTATTATTATGTTCTCACTCACAATGGCTCACACCAAGACAGGTATAAGTTACACAATCATACTGAAATGTTTTCTTTTCCACCATGGTTAGAGATCCAACAACAAAAAGTATGCAGCTAGAAATCGATCTTTTATTATATTAGAGATGATTGGGTTTTAGGTAATTCTATAGCACCAATATATACCTATCAGTATGCTAGGCTTCACTTTTTTGTTTTGTTTGACTGTAGTAACCCAGATGTTGAGTGATGCTGATGTAATGTGTGTTTTTTGGTAAAGGTCATAGTAGCATCTGTGCTGTCCCTTAACATTAGCAACTGACTACAGATCCCTAAGAATGCAGCCCCCCCCCGAAAAGTGGTGGGGACATTTAAGGGCTCAGATTAGGAGTGCAGTGATACGTTTAGCTCATGACGATGCACAATACTGGGGTCACAAGAAAAAGATAAGAAGAGACTGAAATAAATATTCACAGCTGCAACATATGATTTGAGGGGTCTGGGGGTCCCCCCCTCTGAAGACTTTGAGCATTTAACACTTAATTTCCTACATTGTGGAGTGAAAAAAGTGAAAAAAACGGCACTTCTCATAATTATTTATGATTTTTTTTGACAAAACGTTAGTTTCACTAATAATTTGTTTATTTTTGACAAGGCAATAAATCCTTTTGGGTCATTATACGAAAACGTGCCATTTCCCACTTTTAATGTTTGATTTTCAAAGTACTGTTTTAAAAATCTTTAAGCCCCTTTTTGGATGAAGTAGATCCTTACCTCTAGAAAAATTTGCCGTGCCATCTCAGGCTATCTTATTTTTTTTACTTTTTTCATATAACCAATGTAAATGTGTGTGTTTGGTCAACCCTGTTACCGACATATTAATTAGTTTTTGAAAAGGTTTTAAATACATATATAGAACAAATCTGATATACTGCGAAAGATAATCACCCCCTTGTTGCATTAAGTGTTTGTGAATTGGGTGAATTGAGTCGATTATTGGCCTCTCTTATTAAACATATACAATTAGTTGATTACATTTTTATTTTCATTTTTTAAATGATATTAGAATATTATACAAGTAACAGGGTTGACACATCAGTAACAGGGTTGACAACAGTTACAAAACGACTCGGTAAAGGAAAAGCTAACTGTTGAACATGTTTGGCCTTAAGAGAATAAACAAAAGCCACTAATGATCACTTAATGTAACATTCCTGTCTGACTACCTTACAAGTTTTGACCAGATGTCTTTCTGTATTTCTATGTGCCGTGCTGTCACATTAAGAGGAGCAGGAATCATTCTTAAAATGTCATCAAGTATGTACCAGATGCTGTCCTCACGGGCTGGCCAGAAATATCTATTCGGGCCAACACAGTGCATGCACATCACTTGGGCATATCCTTCATCTTTTGCCACGATGATTCCTGGGTAGATCTCCTTGTCATATGTCAGGAAACACCATTTTCCGTTTGGTGACCACTTGGTGTATTCGCATTGTCCCAGGGACCGATGGGATGTTTGCTGGAATGTTACGGTATGCATCCACAATATGTGAGGCACCGAAATGTACAGCCTGGATCTCAGCACTGTATCTGCATGAGTAGTTTTCCACATATATAATGCATTCATGTGAGGACAGACTTCTCTTTAGTTCTCTGGAGAATGAGAACTACTGCTTGATGTTGAACACATGCTTCTTTAACTTATGCAGCAGGAACGTGAAATGCTCAATGAGCTCCTCTAAAGAGCTTTCAATTTGTTTTTTTGCTGTCACTTTGAATGACACAGCCTCTTTTTCTTGTGGCACTCTTTCTCCTCCAGTACCCACTGTGTGTATGTTATACGCATTGATGCATTGGTAACAGTATCCAGTGGGAAGCTTTTCAGTTTGCATTTGGGACACTCTCCATACATGCACTCCTTACTGCTGGTGCTGCAAGATACCTCCTCTATTAGCTTCTCAAGGTTTGAGCTGGGAAGCAAATTTAGTTGCTTCAACTTGTCAACCACAAAGCCGAGGTTCTCATGGATTTTGCACATGCAAGTATCTCTGTCTTGAATGGTTTGATGTACAACCCAGAAGGGACGAAGTCTGCAAAAGAGAGTGTAGGACAAAGCTCTGTTTGCATTTTCAGATTGAAACTTTCTGTGAAGGTTTAACAGTGAATCAACAAGAAATCTCTTATGTTTTTTTTATTTTATTTCGAAAGGTTAGGAAAGGCGTTATTGTCTGTTTTCTCACAGTGGTGACCCGACTGACATCATCCCGGTCATAGAAGGCTCTAATACTTGATTTTATGTGTTCTTTACGGGAGAAAGAAAGTACATTTCCATCTAAAGTCTCCCACCTTCTTCTTGGAAGACCAATGGCACTCTGTCCATATTTCTGCATGCGGTACTTTTTCACAATCTGCCTCTCTTGTTCATCATATTAAGTTTTATATTTGCTTTTTAAGTCCCTCAACAGTGCAGAATGAAATTTGAGGGTTTTTCGAGCTTGCGACTGCGCAGCTGCGGTGCTCAATTGATACTTGACTTTAGAAGAAGGGGATGCTGTTTTATTCTTTAGGCGGAAGTAGATTTTTTTGTACTTATTTGTCTTTTGTTTTTCTTTTTCCAGGCTTTGCCTCAATTTCCCCAGGTCATGGTGGAGCCTCTTTCTCTCCTTCTTTGACCTTAAACGCCCCTGATCACGTTGCCTGCAACACAATGAAGCACTGATTTATGAAATACTCAAATTATCATAAATAAATAGGGAGATGCATGTACATGAACATGCATGCATGCACACACCCGCACGCGCGCGCACACACACACACACACACACCTTAAATCGAAATTTACAAAATTGAAACATTGAACAAAAGCCATAACTTCTATTTACTCTAACTCTAACCTTGAGGGCCCTGGTGCTGGCTCTGGACCTGGCTCTACACCTGGTTCTGGACTAAGAGGTGGCGTCATGCACTGATCTATGATGGCTGCAGAAAGAGGCATCCTAACAAAATCAAATAAAATACAAATACATAAAAAACTTCAACAGCAACCTTGTTCATTTATTAACTTCTCATAATAAAAATAATAATGTCTTTTGGTTTACAAAGCACATTTATAAAACCCAATGCACTTGTGTGTATCAGTATAGATCAGTAACCTCAACACATTTTAGCCTACCTATCAGTAGAATAAATAATAATAATAAAAACATGATTTTTAGGGATGAAAACTGTAAAAACATGTATACTATGTAAATACCATTGGTAAGAAAAGTACGTCTGTGAAATTTCTCAGTCATCCAGGTCATAGTTATCCAAGAAGGGTTGGCTCAGGGGTGACGACCCCACAGAGGTTAAATACCTGGCACTCCCCATCAGTCATTTAGAACTGAAGAAACCCCTTGGATGGGAGGCAAAACATCTTCAAATATGGAAGTACCATGCCCAGTTGCCCTTGATCTAACCCTTCTTGGGTATACAACATGAGTAAGACACACAAAAGCATATACTTTCAACCCTGTTACCCTGGAATGGTAACAGGGTTGACGGTAACAGGGTTGACAAAAAATGTTATTGGCGGCCATTACTAGCCATGAGGTATAGGTAATGACACCACATTATGTGCCTTGATGAGAGGCTTAAATGTTGTTATGTATGTACATTTTTAAATATGTACAAATAACTTTTTAACGTATGCTTATCTGGTAACAGGGCTGACACAATGAGCGTCTCCCCGTCTTTCAGACATTAAATAAACTCAAAGAAAATTCATTAAAAGAAGAGAACACTTACTTGTCTTCTGCCACCAACTTCATGAAAGGCAGATGATGTCACTTCCTGGAACTGATGCAACTTTTGGAACAGTCCATTATCTTTAAAATGTTTTCTTAAAAAGTTACAGGGTTGACGAGAACCTGGGGACCCGACTAAATTGTGTTTTTTTTCAGAATTTTACACGTTAAGAATAAAATCCATTCATGACTAATGAACTGACACTTAAGGATTTATACTAGTGTATGTTTTTTTTTATGATAGTTTGACTTTTTTGGTCTCAATAGCAAGTAGAAGTAGAAAAATCAGACATAGGGACAGGCCATTTTCAACATTTCTGCAAGATGCTTTGCACAAAAATGTGATTAAAATCCTTTTCAAACAAAAGAAACAGAAATTAATGTATTCTTATATTATGAGACATATTATGGAATCTAAATTATAAAATATTTTATTTGTTTTATGGTTTATTAAGATTTACAGAGCTTTTTTTTTTCTGAGGGACACAAAATGGCACGTTTTCATATAATGACCCTTTTAATTATTTTGGTCTTATTGGATTACATAACACTTTTCGTTATTACTTGGTTTCACATTTGAGGGAGGGTTGTCTATATCATGTAAAATTACTGTTTAAGGCAGGACACGTTTTCAAATAGGGGTCAATTTTGAGATATTGGTCTGTTTTGCTTTTGTCTTCTTTTACTCATGGAACAATACATGGAAAGAAAACTTCCAAAATACACATTTAGATGGAGTTTGTTTTAAGCCTACCTTTCGTCGGTTTGCATTAGTAGATTTCTTCTAAATGAACTGACGAATTTTACTGTATTCACCTGTTGTGTCTACATTAAGTAGGCTACAGTAACATTAGCCTGTATTACCAACCATGATAAATTGCCTTAGCTTGACTTGAGCCTAACTCATTACATTAGCTCAACTCATGGAGTCATGCATGTTAACAAGACTTATACTTGCCTTTTGTCTTTTTGCGAATTAGCTGTAAACTCGAGGCACTGGTAGTTTAGCCTTTTGTTCATCAACACTCACCTCCACACAAGCCAAGAAAAACACTGTTGGGAGGGGCTGCTGCCTGTCTGGTGTGTGTGCGCTGCTGCGGGGAGACGCGGAGCGAGCGAGAGGGAGAGAGAGAGCATCAGAACTCCACAAAGTCTCATCTCCTGACCTGATATTTAGATTTTTTATTCAGCAAATATATTTATTTGACAGGAAAGCTGTGCACAATAGGAATATATATACTGTATAAATAAATGAATTTATATATATATATATATATATATAAAAAGCATCCCAGAAAAAAGGGCAGGTGCTTGAGCCCCTTTTGATGTCTATGTGTGCACGTGCCTGGACAATGTACATTTGTTTCTTGGATATTTACATTGCATTGCATGTTTTCTTACCGTGCAAATAAACCTTTCTCAAATTTGTTCTTTAACATTTCTTGTTGCAAGCTATTTTTCAGAACCATGTTAACAAATACTTTCAAAAAGTGGTGAGGACAAAATCAGCCATTTCAAAAAGGGGTGGGGACATGTCCCCAGCGTCCCCAGTGTAAATGACATCTATGGTTAGCTATGTGAGCTGTAATTACACATCATTAAATTAACCTTGGGCACAATGAAAGTATAGGATGGTAGACTATTTTTCAGTGAGCTTTGCTGGTCAATCCAACAATAAAAAATCAATTAATTAAATAAATTTACTGGTAGGTTCTGGCATTGCTTTTGCTTGGCTATTTCATCAAGCACTTACCACAAATACAAGCTTGTCCTCAACAGAAAAAAGGTGAAGCCCCTTACCCTTCCTCTTCACAGGGGTGTGTGCTTAAACCTAAGTCAGTGATTGTATGCATGTCGACCGGTGAACCCAACAGCTGCACACACTGGACTCACAACTCCTGTGTCACTGAGGTCTCCACATGTTTATGTTATGTTACGTAGTTACGTGATTAACGTAACGTAGGTCCGGTCGGGAAATGGAGTTTGAAATTGCCGTTTTGGGTGGCATGGACAAACGCCACCGGTAGGGGAACTATTGTAGGATACACTCACATGAGTTGTATTTGGAGGTTGGTTAAAATGACCTATGTTGTTGTTTAGGTTTGAGGACTTGGTGGTAAATACCCAGCCCATTGTGCAATGTGACAAAGCGCCATTTTGACAAGTTAAAGGCAGAGTAGGTAAGTTTGAGAAACTAGCAAGAAACTGCTGGATTTTGAAAATATCCAACAGAGAAACTCCCACCCCCTCCCTTCTGAGCTCCTTTCAAAGCCACGCCCCCAAAACACGTGAACGCGCTTTGCCGACTCTGCTGGAGGACAAGAGTGACGAGCGGAGAGCAGCAGCTCACATCAGGGGTAAAAAAACATCTAATCTAATCTAATCTTCTAGGACCTGCGTTGAGTTTCAAGCTCCAACAACGGCATATGAACAGGTATATTATTATTATTATTATTATTATTATTATCTTTTTTTTTTTAACCCAGTGTGCTTGTCTCAAAGTTTCTCTGGTGTCAAAATGGAGTGTCAAAAATAAAGTGCTTTATAAATGTAATCCATCACTATTGTTAATAATTTTTTAATATCGTTTACTGATTACAACAACTAACTACAGCTCTGCTTCAGCCATCGGCTCATCTGTGTCGTGTACACTGACCTGGTGTGTAATGTGGACACAGAAGTCCTGTTAGAGAACAACAAACCCCTGTTCAATAAAGATATCTGATCATGTTGAGGAATGTTCTGTCCAATTACACCGATCTTTCCAATTATGGGTTCTAACAACTATATATTCCTTTATCTGAGGACTGTGGACAACATCCAGACTCCTGTGTTTAAATGCACCACACAAGGCTGATCTTCCAGACCCAGGACAGAGTAACAGACAGTTCAGTCAGGCAGCATACAGACAGTTTGTAGTGTGGCAGTGTGGAGCACCTGGTCACAGAGTCGTGATACTGAGTTGCTGTTTCTGGAAGATACACAACTGTTCTCCTGATCCACGAGGACAATACAGAGGTTTAATCCTAGCAGGGTGTAAGATGTAATGTCACCAACTGCGACACAAATAATTCAATCCACTGTGTGGATGAATACCTTTACATTGTTTTTGTTTTATGCCCAGGAGGGTAGAGAAAATACAAAGATATTTCCCTTTAAATAAACCATTGAAAATGATAAATGCCTTTTCTTTACACTTGCAGCATAAACAATCAAGCAACTACATTTATGTCTTATGTCTGAAATAATGACTTCCAAATGTGGTATAACACTTGTTTATTATATACCCCTAAAACTAAAACCTATATCACAAATAGAGGTGTGTCCAGATGTATCTCGACTGATTATGAAGACAGTTCAGACTTTACACGTAGCATTGTCTCGCTACTGTGGAGATGATTAAATATATCATAGTCACCTCTCTGACATGATTACCACATTTCAAAACCAATCATATTATTTTTTGATTTATATTTTTCTGTATCTAGCAACACAGTTGGGGCAGGGAAGCCTGACTGAACCCCATGTTGACGGGGATCATCAGGTCTCCTGGTTCTGCTTCTAGGCATCTCCTCAGTAGTAGACAACCGTTGGAGGAGGAGGAGGATGGCACTCTGGAGGTCTGCAATGTAACTGTAGTCCTTCTCCACCTTCAATCCACTTCCTGGACTTTTTGTTGTACACCTTGCTGTACCTGATAATACAGAAAGCAGGATCAGCTTAGTGAAAAGTTTGTAACACCTGACATTGTTCTCTTATAGAGTAATTAGTAAAATATTTCCACATAAAATGCAATCAATAACAATAAATCAGCACCATGTATCTGTATTCCTCATACTGTTTAATATTTTTTGACTCATCACTTATAAATGTATTGAGTAAAATGCACAAAAGTACTCATTATGCAACATACTGAACTGTGTCATCAGCTTTTCTCCTGGCTGAACTGTGGACATGGTGGTTGTAATCCTGGCCAGCCAGCATGTTACATTCCAGCCAGGAGAAAAGCTGATGTTACAGTAAAAGGTTTTCACACTGTAGGTTTAGCTACGAACAATGTCAAAACTATATTATAGGTAGCTTATATACCAGAAACACAGATACTTGGGGACCTTTAGCCATCATTGTTTATGTATACTAACGTTGAAATGTCTTTCTCATAACTACAAACACACAGCTACATCACCACATTTGTAAAAGAGTAACATTCAGTCAAACAACGCCTGCAGACACAAGATAATCACAAACAGATTAGATCCAAGGTGTAAAGATAGGTGTAAACATAGTATAATAAACCTAGATGGTGAATAACTAAACCGGCGCAGTCTTACACCTACATTGTCTTACCTAATAATAGCATGGGAAAACACAGCTTGCGCTGCTGTTTTCCAGCTCACCTACAGCTAGATATAATTCATCGTCTCTACTCGCACTCATAGCTACCGTTAGCTGAATGCTAAGTAGGTAGCTACGTTTGCTAGCGATGAAAGTAACAAACTACCATCAAAATGATAAAAGCCAGATTACCTGTCCAGCAGAAATACAGCCACCACGGTGTAACTTTTCAGCCCCTTGGGATACCTCAGTTGTCACTATCGTTGAAAAGCCACACAGATATTAGCTCCAGTCTGACCGCTTCGCTCGTCAGGTCTGAGAGAGCTGACCGGGTGCGCGCACGGGGGCAGCTCCTGTTGCAGCAGGGCTGGTAGCCATGGCAGCGAGGGAGAGTGACAGTCAGCCAGCCAATCATTGCATTCGGTCCGAATGAAACGAGTGGCTGTGTTTACTGCAGCCCTGAGAGGACTACGGACAACTGATTTTTATACTCTCTTTTTTAGAGCACCTAACTTTTTAATATGTATTGGTGTATAACAGGGGTATTCAATTAGATTTCTAAGAGGTCTAGTTAGAGAAAATTTCGTGAAGCAAAGGTCCGGAACATCAAAACGACGAACTTGCGTTATCATTCAGTACTATAACCTATAGTTGTATCAACACATGTTTTTAGTCAGCAACGGACTGTCAAATCAAATAATGTTTCAGTCAGTTTTCACATCAAACTGGAAGGATAATAAATAATAACTATTCAAATAATAAATTCTAAATTTAAGTAAACTAAATTAAAGTGCCTAATTTTTAGAAAAAATTTTATAAAAAGTGTAGCTTGAAGTGATGAAGTGTAGTCTTAACCAATTTTATAATAAACACACAAATGAACAGCTGTAATGCCTCCTCTTCTCTTTCATTTCCTCTTACAGAGCTACCACTTTCCTACTTTCTGTTGTTCAGTGAGAAACGTGAGCTCCAGCTAGCATATTGGAGATCTATGAGATATTCTGGTTTTGAACTGCCCGTGGGAGGAATGTACATGTAAAAATCTGTACATTCTTGATTAAAAGTCATGTGAAATCTCTTTTATCTTTCGTCTCCTCAATTCGGGTGTGTTTCCAAAACGTGGTCCGCCTATTAGTGACCTCTGGTGTAGGGCCAAAATACATTTCTGATCTTCTGCTTCGTTATGAACCATCCAGACCTCTCAGGTTGTCTGGGGCAGGTCTGCTTTCTGTCCCCAGAGTCAAAACTAAACAAGGAGAAGCAGCGTTCAGTTATTATGCTCCATATATCTGGAACAAACTCCCAGATAACTGCAGGTCTGCTGAAACTGTCAGTTCTATTCAATTAAGACTGAAGACTTTCCTTTTTACCATTGCTTTTAATTAAATATTTAAGATTTTTCGTTTTACCACTGCGTTTAACTAGTAGTCGTTTTCTTTGTTTTTAGCTTTTTACTATTGCTTTTAATGAAATATTTTACACTGCACTGTAACACACTGTATTACTGTGTTACACTGTATTATTTTTAATGTGTATTTTTTCATTTTCCCTATGTTGCTTTTAAACTTTTTTTTATATTTCCCTGTTGCTTTTATGTTTTATGTAAAGCACTTTGAATTACCTTGTTGTTGAAATGTGCTATACAAATAAACTTGCTTTGCCTTGCCTGGGGGAAACAGTTAGCCTGGCTCTGCCCAAAGTTCAGAAATTAATCTGCACACCAACAGAAATGTAAAAATGGCAGTTTGTGTTTTTAAGGAGAGTTAGGAACTATTTAATGTTGAAAAACAGCCGCTGACATAATGGGCGGAGGGATACAGGGTTGCTCATCACCTCCTATTCTATTTTATTATTAAATAATGGACTTCAAATGTTTACATATACAGTGGATAGAAAAAGTCCACACACCCCTGTTAAAATGCTAGGTTCTTATGATGTAAAATAATGAGACAAAGATAAATCATGTCAGAATCTTTTGCACCTTTAATGTGACCTATAATGTGAACAATTCAATAGAAAAACAAACTGAAATCTCTGAGGGGGAAAAATGAAAAATACATGGCATTTTAGCAGGGGTGTGTAGACTTTTTCTATCCACTGTATATGGACAAATATTTTGATCTAATGTTTGTTTTTCACATATATAAAAACTCTAGACATATTCTGTACACATGAGATAATAATTTGTGAATGCATGCATGTAATTATTAATAAACGGGCCACTTTTTGGTAAATGACTTATAACACCATCTAATGAGCTATGCATGAGATCTTTTTATAAATTGGCACGGGTCTCTTAAATATTTATTTGTCAAAAAAAAAAAAGAAAAACGATAGACAAAAATTGAAAAATGCAAAGAGGGAACAACACAGTAATTTTAACCGAAATCATTTAAATTTCAGCGGAAACTGACATTATTGTCTTTGGAGTGCCACAGTAGAAACATCTTAAATACATTTCTTGTGATGAAAAGTTGAACATATATTTCATTGAAAAATGCATTTAAAAATGAACTGATTGTGTCCTATGGGTGTGTGTTTCTGCACATTGGTTCCTTTGTGTCAGGTTTTGTGCATAAATTAATTTTAAAAAATGTGTAAGTTTTAGTAATGTAGTTTTAACCCTATGAACCTGTTTTGCAGCCTCAATTTCAAATTTTGTTTGCCTGTTTGTACACATTTTACCTAAAATGGATATTTTCACAAACATCAAAGTTTCTTTACAAATTTGAACAATTTTTACTATGTGGAGCTCATGTTCCACAGGATTTATCTGATGTACATCATGTAAGCCGTGCCCCGCCCACTACAGAAATCTCAGACCAATCAAAACAATTGAACAAATCAACTAGTGTTGCAGCAACAATTCACGATCAGTAATTGTGATTGGCTGTAAAAATGTTACAGCGCTATGAAGCTCCAAACATATTTGGCGTATTTTAGCTGACTTCACCCCATACACTATTTGAATACGGTGTAAAATGCAACCACAGTAGTATAATGCAACAATGCAGCCCACAGTTTTTTTAGCTAAATATTCCTAATTCCATCCTACAAAAGATATTTCTTTGCAAAGGTAAAGGAAAAACTATGATCAAGGGCACACTAAAAGTACTAAATGTCATTATAAAATACATGCACAGAAAAGAGAATTCCACATTTTGAGGTTTTCTAATGTAAGAAAGTTGTGGGTTTGAATTCACAAGCTGGGTGGCTGTCTAATAACAAGGATCTCTAAGGAAAATATGTTATCAAAATAATGGTCATAGAAGAAAACAGACAGATATTTTCATATTCTGTTTCTAGCAGTGCATGTGGCATGTGTAAACTCAACGTGTGAGTTGTATGTTTTGGATATTTGTTAGAGATAAAGAGTACATTTGAATTTGAAAACAGTAGTCAGTACACATCATAAAACAAAATAAATACATATAGCATACAGTAGATGAGATCAGTCCTCTGTTAAAGTGTGTGTTCAACAGCAACTGGGCCTACAGCTTGTTTAAAAACCCAACAGCTGACGGAACAAATGATCTCAGATGTCTGTTTGATTTGGCCCTCTGAGGGAAAGTGATCCTCCTCCCTGGTGGCATGAAGAGGCTGCTGACCAGCAGATCATTGCCAAAGTTAAAATGGCCTCAATAAAGGATAAGTAAAACATTTTTTAAAGCACTTTATCAATGTAAAAAGCCCTCAACTTTCTCAAGAACGTCTCTGATTGGCCTTTTTGCAGATGCAGAAAAGTCATTTTATCGTCCAAGGTGGTGTACATTGACATTGACTTTATGGACAAAAGTAGTGCAACACCCCTGTCCTAAAACTTTTGGTAGAGGCTGTTGTTCCATGTTGTACACACAATTTTCAGGGCAGGCGAGCGTGAACGTGCGGCGCTGTAGACGGCTGATAACTGCAGAGGATTAGTGGGATTCAAGGCAGTTTACAGGGATGACAATCACACGTTTCATGCAGTGGTCGTCTTTTTAGCAGGGTTCAAGTTACGTGGGAGCTCAGCTCCCATAAGAAGAGTCTGAGCTCCCATGGTCGCAGTAAAATCATGCGTCTGTGGGGGTCACTAATTCATTTATCAACAACCATTATTTTGAACCACAAATAATGCGTTTTTATTGTAATTAGTACCTACTATTATTTACATTAAGATAAGATAAACAGACTTAAATTAACATGTTTTCCTAATGAACTACGCTGCGCGCCGCATGACTGACAGGATGGCTGCACCATCAGCCACTATGGTGCGCAGTACAGTTTTGACCAAAGAGGTTGAAACCGCAAAACGCAAACATGAACTCAGTTGTATTCAGTGCTTGAAGTGGTCCGGTACGCAGTACCAGCACCTCGACATTTTACTCTTTGGCGCACCAGGACTTTTTCTTGCGTTCTGTCACTTCTCCCAAGCTGCCGGTCCTCTCCTCTGACCTCCCCAGAGCAGGGAGCAGAGGAGCTGGGGTGCCTCTCAAGCAGCCGTGTTCAGAAATAGCTTGTAAATGTCAATTTTGGTGAACCGACCAATCACAGCCTGGATGGGGCGGGGCATTTAAAAATAGTGACAGATAGGTGTCATTTTCCCTGGGGACTAGGGGGGCAGGTCAGAATCTGAATGTCTCCATCACTTTTTGAAAGCTTTTGTTAAAAATGTTCTAAAAAACAGGAAATGTCAAATAACTAATGAAACAATGCACAATTTAAAAACATGCTATGCACTTGAAACGTAGAAGAAACAAATGTGCATTGTCCAAAAAAGTAACTTACGCTAAAACATCAAGCTGCTGATTACTGCATTATATTCTGTTATATTTTTATATTTTGAATTGTCACCTGCCACCTTAATTTTGTTTCCCTTCATATCAATAAAAACATTTCCACCATAAATTGGTGCAAAATGTCTCCAGAATGCAGGAAAGTAAGTGTTTAATGCTCAAGGACCCCCAGGGTAGATGTGATATAATTGCAGTTAAATCCTTAAACAGTCCCTCCAGGATGTGCAGTATTGACCACAAAACTGCACGTTTAGCAAAACAATTTACACCCACTTTGGTAAAGATACTGTTTTTCAAGGCCCTTTTTTTTTCTTTGGCAAATGTGAGAGGTTGGTATCTCACATGTCTGCTGCGACTTGTAAACAAGGAAGTGAAAAACTGACACAAGACAACGTGTTGCAGGAAACGGCGATGATAGGTCAATTTGTGGAAAAGTTGGAGTGATTGTTCAAAGCTGCAAGTTGCGCTAATATTCACGGGGATTTGTTGAATTTGTCTTAATAATTGCGATCGCGACGTTGCAAAATCCTTGGGGGACTAAGAAATTATTCCCCATATTTGGTGTGGAAGAACTTGACTGGCCTGCACGGAGCCCTGATCTCAACCCTGTCCGACACCTTTGCGAGTCTGACCTCAAATGCTCTTCTTAATGAACTGAGCCAAAACTCCCACAGACAAAGTCGTCCCAGAAGAGTGGAAGCTGTTAGAGCTGCAAAGGGTCCATATGTCCATATAGTGTTTATACTTTATATGTCATTTACATAAACACTCACCGGCCACTTTATTAGGTACATCTGTTCGACTGCATGGTGTAATGGTGTGGGGGACATTTTCTTGACACCCTTAGTACCAACTGAGCATCGTTGGAGTATTGTTGCTGACCATGTCCATCGCTTTATGACCACAGGACATGGCCTCCACAGTCACCAGATCTCAATCCAACAGAACACCTTTGGGATGTGGTGGAACAAGAGATTTGCATCCTGGATGTGTAGCTGACAAATCTACAGCAACTGTGTGATGGGGGTCCAATCCAGTAATAGCAAGGTGTACCTAATAAACTGTCCGGTGAGTGTATGTCTACACCCTCATTTCTATACTGTTAAAAGCTGCAGATGCCTCATCTATTGTATTTAAATCAACCTAGATCAGACAGTAACATTCAGGTTAGAGTGAACTCAGAGTCTGTATTCAGTATAGTTTCAGGGAGGAAAAGTGACTCCGTCCTTATTGATATTCACCCAACATTTAAGCCACACTTGATGAGCCATTTACAGACATAAAATGTCCCATTTAACCTGCAGCTCATTAAAAGTTCATGTGTTCCCTTCACGGAATGAGGTTTAAATATTCATGACCCCACCGACGGACAAGCTCACCTCCACCAAACCAGACTCTGTCCTTGTTTGGCTTCACTTCTCTCCTCCTCGTCTGCTTTGCTTTTTGTTTTTTGTTTCAATCCTGACTTCACTCGTCCTCCTCCTCTGTCTGTCTGTCTGTCTGGGTCACAGCAGAGGTTAGAAAGTTGTGTTTGGAACCAGAAAGTTTAGTTTTTATGTAAAATAGTCTCAGACTTTGACCCAATCTTGTTTCTCTGTCATTCTTTTTAGTTGCTCTCAGTTTGGGGGGAAAAAAGAAAAGCTGCAAGGGGACATTCAGACCAAAAACTGAGCTGTGGTTAAAAACAACAAACTTGTGTGTTGCTTCAGGTGCAGGTATGCACATCCAGGAAGTCCAGTTTGAGTGGCAGATCTGTGTTCAAATCACCAAAATGCTGCACAGAGGTTTATAATACTGTGAGACAGGAAACTGCAATGAGTCCTTCAAATTAAAAGGAAAACATACATAATTTGTCACATGACACATTGTTTACCACTGCTATGGTTAAGGTTTGGTTAGATTCAGGGAAACATCATGGTTTTGGTGAATATTTCTATGTTGGGCTTTACATCACGCTTCATTGGAAACGGGAAACGAATCAATGTCTCCTGTGTCACAGCACAACGCCAAGACCCCTTCATGTTGCTTTTTAACCCCCCCGGTTCCCTTCATGTATATAAGAAGTGGACGTAGTTATCGTGACGTCACCTGTTGGTTTGTGGGCCGCCATTTTGAAGCCCCGAGTTTGGCCGATAGGGCGCTGCCATGTTGAGTTTTTGCAACCAGCGGCACCGGATGTGACCATATTTGGACGAGATGGTGGAGCTAACGGCCGTGTGCGGAGCTAGCTAGTGTAATTCACGTTAACTGTCATTTTGACAGGGCTGATAACTTTGTCTAGCGAACAACAGTCTTAAAACTAAATGTACTCATCAGAGAAAGTGAACAGCCGACTCCTAATAAGCTTTTTAAATGGCGCTTGATAAATTTACACAGTGCCCAGGGTACTATCGATGGAGACTATCAACCAGGCAAATCTCGACAGCAGGGTTGGGGAGTAACGGATTACATGTAACGCCGTTATGTAATCAGGATACAAAAAAAAGTAACTGTTCATTTGGAGTGAGTGTTTTATTATAAGTATCTTACTGTCACCAGGATGGTCTAATTATACTCAGTTGATAGGAACTACTTTTCCTTCCGCCTGTCAAAGTCATGCTTGCGCTACGGCTCAGTGACGGAGCTTCTTTGAAGTGAGCCGCTGCAGCCCTTTACATTTCCCATGATTGAATACTGACTCTGACTGACTGTAGAAACGGTCACGTCTGGCTGTGTTTTAGCTGTGAAGGTAATAATGACGCTGTGTGTGATGTGTGTGCAAAGACAGTGAAATACTTTGGCAACACTGCAAACTTTGCTAAACATCTGAGATTAAGTCAAAATAATATGATGATGTTATGAAGCGGCAGTTCTGAGCAGGAGATTTTGATTATAATTAAAGAATATAACAGTAGTTTGATGTCTTGTCATTATGCAGCTATTATTTTGAATTGGTAAGGCTACAGCCTACTCCTTATTTCTCTCAGAAATACAGAAACAGGAGAGGGAGGTCACATTAAACTAGAAATAAAATATATAAAAAGTATTGGTATCGGCAGTACCAGCCTGGATATTACTTGGTATAGGATCAGATAGGAATTAAGTGGTATCACACATCGCTCTTCCTGAACACGTATCCTGTCTGCGTCTGTCATTGGCGGAGCAGTCTGTCAATCCCTCTGTCGAGTAAATACGACTTGTGATTGGACTGTACTTCAGCAGAAAGCCAAGCATTGGCTAAGAGCAGAAGGCCCTGCCTCCAGGCTTTTTTTAAGTTGTGAGGTTGCGAAGCTTCATTTTCGCTCAGTCTGATTTTCAGAGTTTCAGAGCAGAGCCACGTGACAACGCTGCCACACACCATGTGAGTCGCAAGCTCGCAACTGTGTGGGTGTGGGTGTTGTAAACTCAGCTCTGAAGAAATAGTCTGCAATACGAGAGCAATTGTAATGAAATAAAGTTTAGCCCTTTCTAACCTCAATTTTCAGAGTTTTAAAACTTTTTTTCACATATTCGCACACAATTTTTCAGATCACCATTTTTTTACCAAGGTTTCAAAACTGGGAAACAAACTAATACACTGGGAGAACACTGACAAATTTGAAACTCTTAAAAATTGTTTGCACATTGTAAAAAACATAAAAACATTTTGCAAGCCTGCAAATCTTAGTTTTTGATCTTGCAAAACTTTTTTTGGTAAGATTTGGAGGTTTCAACCTTTCAGAACTTACTAAAAATACAAAATCACAATAATAAAAATAAGATAAAATCAGACACAGTAGACAACACAAAAATACGCACTATGAACAAAAACAATATAGACATATTGACAAATAGTGCAGTGAGCAGAGTGCAAAGGATGCAAGAATATGTACATGTCGGAGGTGGATGTGATATACAGGTACATATACATGCATACATGTACACATGTACACAGTGAAATGAAGCAGGAGTGCAGGAGTATTGACTTGAGGTAGGTGTATGAACAGCTCTGAAGTAGAGAATGGTGACACTCACTCACACTGTGAGTCAAAAATCAGCTGTTCATCAGAGTGATGGCTTGTGGGAAGAAACTGTTCCTGAGTCTGTTGGTTTTGGCGTACAGTGCTCTGTAGCGCCTACCAGTGGGGAGGAGCTGGAACAGGTTGTGTCCGGGTGAGATGGATCTGCAGTGATGTTTCCTGACTCTGGAAATGTCCTGAATGGGGGGCAGGTTGACACCGGTGATCTTTTCTGCGGTCCTGACTGTCCGTTGTAGTCTGCTCCTGTCCTTTTTGGTGGCAGATCCAAACCAGACAAGTGGATCAGCAGTGATCTGTTGAAGATCTGAGTGAAGATGGGGGCCAGCTGGTCTGCACAGATTTTCAGTCAGGATGGAGACTCACCGTCAGGGAGCCAGGAGCCTTCCTGATCTTCTGCCTTTGGAAGAGGTGGCTCAAGTCCTCTTCACACATCTTGAGTGCAGGTGAGAGGTCAGAGAGGGGGGGTGGCAGTGTGTCAGAGGGGGAAGGTGAGTGTATGAAGATGGTGTTGGAGTGGGGGAGAGGTGTGACTGTGGGCTTTTCAAACCTACAGTAGAAACCATTCAGCTCGTCTGCCAGTCGTTGAGTACCAGCAGTGTTGGGGGATGGTCTCTTGTAGTTTGTGAGTGTCGCAGGGTCGTTGGCTGCAAAGCTGTTATTTAGCTTTTCAGCATAGCACCTCTTTGCAGCTTTGACCTCTTTAGTCAGTGTGTTCCTGGCCTGGTTGTACAAGACTCTGTCCCCACTTCTGAAGGCCTCCTCCTTGGTCTGACGAAGCTGCCTGAGTTTCGCTGTGAACCAGGGTTTTTGGTTGTTCATGTAGAAACTTCCTGGCTGATGAAAACTTAAAATAACAACTTCGGACCCAGTATTTAGCGTAACTCCATCAGCTGTTCACTGTAAACACACCGCTGCAGCAGGCTGCTATTTCCCAGCTATACATTTAATGCCGACATTTTGGGGGGTAAAATGAAGACCCCAGAACTACATTTAGACCCTGTTCCCTTCGGTGGAAAAACAGTGAGTTCCTCCAAAGGTTCCTAGTTCTGGGGTATGGTTCCTTTGGTCGAAACGCAGCTTTGGTGAAAACCCTATAGTGACGGTGTCTGTCCCTTGACCATTGAAATTATTTAAATCAAAGGTAAACAGAAGAGGAGCTGTGCATAAAAACCTCATAAAAATTAAAACCACAAGAAGAGCAATAGTGCAAACGAATAGGAGGACTCCTATGCTAATTTCAATCACTCCCTAATTGATCATCTTGTTGATAGTGCTTCAGGCTCGCTGCAAATGACACTCTACTCTGTTGCCCCTCTAAAAAAGAAAATAATAAAACAAAGACGGTTAGCTCCATGGTATAATACTGAAACTCACAAATTAAAGCAAATATCGCGGAAATTTGAGAGGAATTGGCGTTCCACCAAACTGGAAAATTCACAGCCACAGCTCTATTGAGCCAAGTATTCCCATAGCTCTCAGTAGTTACGACTTCATGACCTTCTTTAATGATGAAATTCTAACTATTAGAAACAAAATTCACCAAGACCTGCCCTCAACTGGCACTGACTTACCGCTAAACTCAGGAACCTTAGAAACAGGTGTAAAATCAGATATATGTTTAGACTGCTTTGCTTCCCTCAATCTTTACCAACTAACTTCAATAATTTCTTCAACCATCAACCTGCCTCTTAGACCCCATCCCGACTAGGTTAAGAAGTTTTACCCTTAGTCAGCACTTCTCTACTAGATATGATCAATCTATCTTTATCAACAGGCTATGTACCACAGTACTTTAAAGTAGCTGTAATTAAATCTCTTCTGAAAAAGCCCAAACTTGATCCGGATGTTTTAGCCAACTATAGACCTATATCTAGCCTTCCATTTCTCTCTAAGATCCTGGAGAAAGCAGTTGCTAAACAGCTTTGTGACTTTCTACGGAGCAATAGTTTACTTGAGGATTTTCAGTCAGGATTTAGAGCTCATCATAGCACAGAGACAGCACTGGTGAAAATGAAACGACCTCCTTATTGCATCAGACAAAGGACTTGTCTCTGTACTGGTTTTATTAGATCTTAGTGCTGCATTTGATACCATTGACCATCAGATCCTATTGCAGAGACTGGAACATTTCATTGGCATTAAAGGAACCGCTCTAAGCTGGTTTAAGTCCTATTTATTAGATCGATTTCAGTTTGTACATATTAACAATGAGTCCTCCATGCACGCCAAAGTTAGTCATGGAGTTCCACAAGGACCTGTGCTCGGACCAATCCACTTCACTTTATATATGCTTCCTTTAGGCAATATTATCAGGAAATATTCCATAAGCTTTCATTGTTATGCAGATGATACTCAATTATATCTATCGATTAAGCCAAATGAAACTCATCAGTTAGATAAACTTCAAATGTGCCTTCAGGATGTTAAAACCTGGATGACCTGTAATTTTCTAATGTTAAAATCAGATAAAACTGAAGTTATTGTTCTGGGGCCTAAGCACCTCCGTGACACATTATGTAAAGATATAGTTTCCCTTGATGGCATCGCCCTGGCCTCCAGCACCACTGTGAGGAATCTTTGAGTTATCTTTGATCAGGACATGTCGTTTAAGTCTCACATTAAGCAAATTTCAAGGACCGCCTTTTTTCATCTACGTAATATTGCGAAAAATCAGGAACATCCTGTCTAAAAATGATGCAGAAAAACTAGTCCATGCATTTGTTACTTCTAGGCTGGATTACTGCAATTCCTTATTATCAGGCTGCTCGAAAAAGTCCATTAAGACTCTTCAGCTGATCCAGAATGCTGCAGCACGTGTTCTGACAGGAACCAGGAAAAGAGATCATATTTCTCCTGTCTTAGCTTCTCTGCATTGGCTTCCAGTAAAATCATTCTTCTTACCTACAAAGCTCTTAATGGTCAGGCACCATCTTATCTTAAAGAGCTCATAGTACCTTACCACCCCACCAGAGCACTGCGCTCCCAGAATGCAGGGTTATTTGTGGTTCCTAGAGTCTCCAAAAGTAGACTAGGAGCCAGAGCGTTCAGCTATCAAGCTCCTCTCCTGTGGAACCAGGTTCCACTTTGGGTTCAGGAGGAAGACACCATCTCCACATTTAAGAGTAGGCTTAAGACTTTCCTCTTTGATAAAGCTTATAGTTAGGGCTGGCTCAGGTAGTCCTGAACCATCCCTTAGTTATGCTGCTATAGGCCTAGACTGCCGGGGGATTTCCCATGATGTACTGAGCTCCTCTCTCCTCTTCTTTCTCTCCCTCTGTATGCAACCTCATCCCATTATTGCATGTTACTAACTCGACTTCTCCCCTTTCCGGTAGTCTTGTGCTTTCTCGTCCCTCTCCTCTCTCCTCCTATCACTTGCTGCAGGTGTTTCTGGCTCTGGATCTGTGGCTGCGGGTCACCTGCTGCCCCCGTGTTCCTGCTCGACACCCTCTGCTACAACAACTATTGTTACTAGTCCTATTGTTATTGTTGTTATTATAATCATTAACATTACGATTGTTATCATTAACACTACTATACATATCTATACCATTTTTCATTTAGTCTATAGCAACATTACCTTTACTGTCTGTACCTGTGTGTGTGTATATTGTGTAGGCTGCCTCCCTCCCCTCTCTCTCTCCTTCCATCCTTCTCTTTCTCTCTCTCTCTCTCTCTCTCTCTCTCTCTCTCTCTCTCTTGTTGGGCTTCTTTAAATAACATCATAGAGTACGGTCTAGACCTGCTCTTTTATGAAAAGCGCTGTGAGATAACTGTTGTTGTGATTTGGCGCTATATAAATAAAATTGAATTGAATTGAATTGAAAAGTTAGCGCTTAACAAAACTAACTACATTAATTTTGCAAGTATTTGGACATTAACCAAAGTCTTCGACAAATTTACATTTTGACAGCGCTAGAGGAAAAGTGAAGGGATCAACAAAGTTATTACAATTCATCCTGAGGGGAACAGGGATGTCTGTAAACAAAACTAAAGAGCTGCATAGCTGTAACGTTACTGAGTCATAGAGGTACTTTGAGGTAAATGCTGAGGCTGATGGGAATGTCATTAAAGTTTTTAGGTTTTTGGTAATAAACCAAAGTATTGGACAAATAAAAATTGTGACCTTAAGATGGCAGCAGATGAAAAGTTAAGGGATCAATGTGGGAACACGGATTAATGGCAATCCAGACCTGGGTACACTTAAATGAGTGGTCTTAAAGTAACACATACTATTGAGGGCACCAATTTTGGCAAGGATTGTTCAACAAACAAAAACCTTTTGAAACTTAAATATTTTTTTAAATTTTAGTTTGAAAAATGCTATAATTACATTTAAACATTGGCTTTAATTATTATTTGAAAAATGCTATAATTACATTTAAACATTTGCTTTAATTATTATTTGAAAAATGCTATAATTACATTTAAACATTGTCTTTAATTATTATTTGTCAGTGATGAGTAAATTATCGAAAACATGCAAACGAGTTATTATATATAGAGAGAAACATAGAGTTATTTGTGTCTGTAACAGATAGAGATCAGGTGTGTTTGTTATATTAGTGATGTTCTAATCATTTACATATACACAACAAACCTTTCTTGTTGTCTATTAATTGATATTGACTTTATAATGCTAATCAATCTATACACAATAAATTCCATAACTTAAAAGCTGAGCAGACTCACTTTGAAAACTCGTTAAATACTGATTCAGTCCTTAACTCACATCGTTGAAACGTTTCTCCAGAGTCATTTTGATGTTTGTTTCAATGCTTGTCCTCTTCTTTCGTTTGCGCCCGTATCCCTCGATCAGGGGCGCCAGAGACGCAGTGTTGCTCATCGAGTCAGAAGGTGAGTTCTCTAATGTCAAAACAAATATAACATGGACATTCATCATCACTGCAATAAATTCAGGTAAATCATTTTCAATAAAATGCTAGCTTTTGTGCTGCAAATTTAATACTACAGATATGTTTATGTTTTTAACTCAGATAACAATGCAAAGTTTTTCTGCTAAACACCTTTTAAGGTTATCTCCATCTATTCCTTTAATCTGACTACTGCAGGTCCAGGTCTGATGTGTGTTGTTTTGAATGGCTGTAACATTGCTAGTTGATACCTCCATCCTCAGTCTAATCAATCATCTAATCATGCTCTTAAATGTATCTATGGGTACAAATAAAGTAATCTGAACCTGAACTTGAACTTTCTCAGATGACAGCAATAAAACTCACTTTAGACATTTTGACATGTCATAGCAGGAAAACCAAAGGTGTAACTGCTAACATTAATAACGACTGCACTGCAGTTAGGTGCACTAGATCGAGTTCCCGCTATGTGCACACTGGCTCACTAATATTACACTTAAATGGAACTGAGGCATTATATTTATTACACCTGTGCTTTTCTTGTTGTAACAAGTGAAAGTGTCTGCTGTGAAAAAGGTCTATTAAGTTAGTGTACATTCACTGAATGATCAATTTTACGCCAACTGTCACAGGGTAAAGACACGGTGTAGGACATATATAATTAGAAAAGTCTGAGTAAGGGGATGGATGGGGGGCCAGTAAACCGGACCTTGACCCAAGAGACCGGTGTTCGGTTCCTGTGTGAGATAAAAATGTATAAACAACTGTTGGAATAAAACATTCAAGAATGTTTACAATGATATTTCTGCAGCAACAATACTTTTCCTCTATCATCATCAATTTGGTGATTGTGAATTTTTTTAGATAAGATGTCTGGATTTTTACCTTGTTGTTACTGGGGATTTAAATATTAATGATTTAAAAAACTTCCTTGAAAAATGTTTTGCTTTTCTTAAATAGACAATTTTATTGAATTTTGAAATTTCTAGCGCCTTTTCACATAAAGCCAGAATAATTGGTGGTACTGTAAAAGTAAAAAAGTAAAATAAAATGGTTGTGACTGTGTTGTACCTGCGTCACTCAGCCATTTTTCCAGCAGAGGCTTGAGTTTGCACATGTTTTTGAAGCTAAGGTTGAGAGCCTCAAAGCGAGAGATTGTCGTCTGACTGAAATCATTCCCGTACAGTTTTCCCATCGCAAGGCCCACATCTCCCTGTGATAAAAAACACACACACAAACTATATCACCATCTTATGCAAATGTCACAATATAGATAAGCAAAAATATATATGAGATTAAGATTAAGACTTTTTGTCAAGCTACTGTTTCCAAGATCAAGAACGAGCTAATATTCATTTTTATATTTTAAACAACAACACTAAATATTTTTGTTCATCTTGCGTCTTACTTTTGGAAATTTGTCCATCCTTTCTAGCAGTTTTCGTAATACTGTACCTCATTAAAATAATTGCTGAGATCTGGGAACACAGTAACATTGTCCAGCTGGGCAACAAACACAAGACGATCAGACAGATAGAAATCAATTAAATGGTTTGAATGTCTGACTGCTCATGTTGTTTTTCTGATAGACATGATGGCCAATACAAATTGGACCGAGGTTGTAAAGCTTAAGTACTGCAGACCAGTCTTCCAGCACAAATCATAAATACGACCTGAGGGAACAACTTGATAAATACAGGACAGTTTGTCTGTGTATGTATGCTTTTTTATCTGCAAAGTTGCAATGTGCACTATTGGCCCAAGAACAATTTGTCCTTGGAGACAATAAAGTTTCTCTCATCTCGTCTCATCTCACACAAACTTCTTAGGTTTGAAAATAAATGTTCTTAAAGACCCTGGAAATATGATTTTAAATAAAATATGAAATATGAAATATGAAGTTAAAGTTTGGGAGGGGGGTATTTATATTTTTTATTTAGAGCTGAACATTAAAAAGGTAAGTCATCAGGAATGTGGGCATGGTTTGATTATATTTGAGTGACAACTACAAAAAAGCCAACAACCCCGCCATTGTCATCCAGTTTTCATTGAAATATTTTTAATTTAAATGTTGCTAAATCCTAATTGGTGTAAGGGAATATGTGACGTTTCCCAACTAAGCCACGCCCACCCCACCCCCCAAAAAAAGAGAGAGAAACAAGGAAAATATACTAATACAGAAAAATGTAATGTGATTAACCAAAACTATTCAGATTTTGGCAGACAACAGTGTTCATGTAAGACCACATTGCTAATAGTAGGAAGCAGATGGCGAAAATGCCTTTAAAGGAAAACCTCTTAATTACCTGAGTAAAACCCAGTTTGATGCGTCTTTGTTTGAACGCTTTAGCAAACTGCTCCAGTTCTTCTAGATCACTGGGTTCTTCCTGTGGTGGTATTGACATGTGTTTGGGCATCTGCAGGTGGGACATGTCCATGTGGTTCTCCATAGAGGGTCCTGCCAGACCAGAACGATTCATGGCCTAGATAAGAAAAACGAAAATAAAGCACTTTAAAAGATGGTACGTGGAACATATTAGCAAACAGTTTCTTATTACACATCCAGCTGTTACAAAGCAACATCATCATTCATCTGCAGTTGTGTTTCTGGCCACCTGACGAATACTAATACAATGTCCACTCTATTTAGTTTGGTAGCCACCAACTCCTGAAGGAAATATTTGTCCCTTTAGCTGCAACGGGTGGTCGCTAACATTATCTGTTGGCTAGATGGGGTACAGAGGGCCTTTTTGCTGATGAAAAGCCAAAGCAATGACTTAGAAGATGGTTTAAAGCTCACTTAAGCTGTGGTGAATTGCAGAGTAGGCTGAATTGTGCAACCCCTTTCACATACAAATAGTCATGTGATCCATTGTTGATTCATTACAGCCACTTTAAACAGCACATGTCCCATTAGACAGTGTGACATTCTTGGTGCATTATACTTTGTGCTTATGTAAGTGGCCTGGATTCACCTGTGGAGTTAGAGCCAGTCCAGGTTGATGCTGAAGCAAACTGGTTTGACTCTGGCCAGGATGGGACAGCATGTTCTGCTGCAGAAGGGCTGCAAAGGAACAGTGGGTTTTAATCAGTTATCCATTTGTGATTACAAGACTGACAGCTACTGCTGCTGTTTGTCAAGAAATAGATCCAGCTTGCACCTTTTCCCAAATCCACAAATTGTTATTACATTTCTGTCCTTGTACATAATAAAGAACAGTGTACCAATTAGTACACTTTAAAAGGTACTGTTAGGTATATTTTTTTTGTTCCAGCGTGCAACTCCTCCTAAAATCCAGATTCTTCTTTTTATCTTGTGTTAAATTTTCTCATCAAACTCTTGGAAAGAAAGAAAAACTTCTTCTATCCCCTTACAATTATCTTGTATTGATTGCACTGTTTTGTTAACTCTTACTTCTTTCCCTAGGTTTTTACCCCATCGATGCGACATGTACTAGTATTTATTGCTGCTCTTACTAGTATGTATTGTCAGTTGCAGATCTCGTGCTGTATTTTTATGCTCTGTTGATGCATGTATGTTGTTCCTTAAATGTAAGTTTGGATAAAGGTGTCTGCCAAATGAGTAAATTTAAATGTAAAATATTTATAGTTTTTCTAGATGTTACACTATTCCTTAAATACAATACATCCATGTTAATAAATACATTTCTGCTTCGTTACTGTGCCTGACCAAGTTATTTTTCTTAACTTTCTTTATACAGATTAAACAAACAAGATATAATGTGTTAATTAGTGAGATTTAGAGATGCTGTAGGATGTAGGCAGAGTTTGTAACTGTTGGACAGAGGTAGGCTAGCTGTTTCTCGCTGTTTCACCTGTATCCAGCTGCTGTCAATAGATTTATATTTACTGTACATGAGTTATCTTCTCTTCCTGCTCTCAGCCCAAAATCTGATTTAGCATGTTTCCCAAATGTCGGAAGAAAGCCATTTGAATTAGGGCACTGCTAAAATGTTAGAACTATAATTGGAGCCTCAAATAACTGAAAATAAATCCCTCTGTCCTCCCTAATTATTCAAGACATGTCTTGTTCCAGTTGTGTCAATTTTTTTGTTTGTTTTTTTAAGACCTGGGTGGCTGGTGGTGCTCTGGGAGAGCAGGAAGGGTGACGAAGATGACAGGTGAGCTGGTGGCATCAGAACCAGCTGCTGCATGGTGTGGAGAGAGGTGAGCTCCTGGAGCAAAAACAAAAACACAACAACAAAATTAGTCTTGACTCAAATGGATATTAAGCTTCAGTAGTTGAATTTGAAGTGAATATACTGCAGATGAGCACTCTGCAGTGGTGGAAAATACATTTACATAAACACTCCAGTTCTGAGCTACTTTAGATGAACACATTGATGTACTTTATAATTATACTCCACTACATTTTAGAGGGACATATTGTAAATTATAGCTTTAGTTACTAGTTACTTAGCTGAAAATATGATACATAGGATCGGCTTATAAAATATGATGATTAGCTATAGATTAAACATCCAGAAGTTATGTAACAACAACATTGATAATTTAATCGTTTAATCGCTTTAGTCTTAGCAAGTTTCTCAGATACCAAGGTGACAAAATGCTGTTGTTTGTCTAACTAACAGTGGACTAATTATTCAAATAATTGTGTCATTACTAAATATAACACTGGAAAGGAAATTTCTGCATAATGAGAACCTTTACTTTTGATAGTTAAGTGAATTTTGTTGTGAAAACTAACTAAATTACCTAAACGGAAAAAAACTAAAGGTCTTAAGTACAAGTATGAGGTGCTTCAAATCAAATCATATTTATTTATAGTGTAAAATCAACATGCAGCATGGTCTCAATACACTTTCCAACGTAAGGGTAAAAACAGCAAGAATAAATAAATAAATAAGATAAAACAGCTGCATTTCAAAGCTTCAGATTAAGAGGATATTAAGGTGCTCGACCCAAAACGAATTCTAGGGGAGGCTGTAGTGATGTGAGAACAAGCAGGTTTTTCAGTTTTGACTTAAAAATATCCAAAGAACATGCTTCCCTAAATGTAGTGTAAGGTCATTCCATAAATAGGAGGCACTGTAAGCAAAAGATGATATTTTGTTATAGAGAGGTTTGACCAGGAGACCAGTGTTGAGAGAGTGCAGAGGGCGAGCTGGTGTATACGGTGTAATTAGCTCAGCTAGGTAGGATAGGGCAAGTCCATGCAAGGCCTTATAAATTAAAAGGAGGACCTTAAAGTCTGCTCTAGCTAGAACTGGTAACCTAAAACCTAAAACATTTGACCAGCTTCTAAAATATGATACATTTTAGCATCATATCAAAACAAATGTCAAAACATTATAATCAGTGTTGGGGGGTTCTTTACTAAAAGCAGCAAAACCGCAATATGAAAATACCTCATTACAAGTAAACGTCTTGAAATGAAAATGTAATGTAAAGTAATGTTAGCTAAATTAACTTCAAGGAAAAATTAAAAGTTCTCAAACAACAAAAAATACTCCAGTGACTGCTTTGCTATTATCTTTACTCAGGAGCATTTTAAAGTTGGAGCTAATTAGAATTATTTTACATACTGTAGTGTATCATATTTCATAACCTCATTGTACGTTATATGTGTAAAATCTGTGTAAAAAAAGTAACTATATTTCCCTCTGAACTGTAGTGGAGTAAATAAAGTAGCAACAAAAGTACCTATTTTTATTTGCAATAAAAATTAAATGAATTTACTTAGTTACTTCCAACCACGGATTAAAATGCTGTTTACATGTTAATGCATCTGCAGTAATAATTCAACAATATTATATATAATAATACAGCACTCTGAAAGGGGCTATTCTGCATGAGGAGTGCCTTTACTTATGGTATTTTATTTTAAGACTGTAGAGACATCATAAAATAAACCATGTGCAGGATTATTTGGTTAATTTTTAGCATGTTCCAGTGATTTAGAATAGCACTCTTATGTGCTATTCAAAACAAAACATTTTTGAGAACAGTTAAAATAATTGCAGCTGAGGCCAACATATCCTCACTTTTAGTCCCTAAAATCAAACGTGCTGGATCCTATGTTTCCAGTTGTTATGGCAGAAAATTGTTTCCTCTTACATTTAATCTTTTACACATGTTCTTTCATTATTACTATTATTATTACTATTATTGTTATGTCTTATAGGTACATTCTATCTCGGACCTTTCCTTCTTCTGTACCCCTCATGTTAGTCTGCCCACATTTACTAGGGTTCAAGTCAGAGGTATGATATTGTTTTGGTGTTTTCCTTACTTGCTGTTCCTCTCTTCTCCTTGAATGTTCATTCAAGGACGGGAGAGAATAGCCAGATGCCCAAAGCTGCCCTAGGCGGCAGGTCTCTGGAACAGCTGATTTTCTGATGTAGTACTTCTCTGTCATTCTCTTTTTATTAACGGTTAGTTTTTACTCAATTATTTGACCTTTACTTATAACAGAGTACTTCTACACTGTCGTGTTTCTACTTTTACTTAAGTTAATCAGAATACTTCTTCCGTCACTGCCACTCTGTGAAACCCGGTCTCTAATAAAAGGCTCAGACAACATGCTTATAAGTAAAATAACCAAAGTTATTGAGTGAGTCAAAGTCTTACCCCGGTCAGCTGACCTCCAGACATCGGCAAGCTCTGTGTCAGGTGACATGTCTTCAGTGTGGAGGCTGAATGAGGAGAGTCGTTGATGTTCTCTGTCTTAATCTAAGACATTGAAAGCACAATGTTAGCTCAAGTGTGAGTGAATAGCTTAAATAATAGTTTTGTAGAGCTGAGAAGATGGGAAACATTGTCTGCGCATAATCTCGGGGGCAAATGGGTGCATGTTTACATGTGTCTGACTATGTGTGTGTGCTGTGTGTAGAAACAGTGCACACACACACGCTCACACACATCACTCCAGGACCAGTTTGGTCACTAAACATGATACAAAGAGTAATAGACTCTCTCCCTCCCCTTGGGCAAGCCAGTATGCAAATAACCCCCCCACCCAACCCCTGAAAGCCATGTCACTTCCTGAAAACACAAGCACTGAAAGAAATGTCCTCATCCACCAAAAATAATGTTTGGATAAGTAGCCAAATAGCTGCAAACTATTTGAGGTGTTTCTAAAGAGATGGCAGTCATTATTGACACCTATTGGTGGAGCCAGTAGTTTATCCTGAGGATGTTAGTGTCAGTACCGTTCACATGGCTTTAGGTTATTTATATTCCAACTCAGTTACTTTATTAAGTCTGTTAAAGGATATAGAAAGTCTTGTGATAATCTATATTTGTCTTTTTATGAACAAATCCCATGAAAATACCAAAACCAACGTTAAATTTAGCCTACTAAGAAGTGTTGTCTGTGTCAACAAATGTCCTATTTTTCTCCTGTTTTAGTAACATTTGCATTGTGTCCTGCTGTTTTAGGAAATTACTGAGCCTTTTACATAAAAATATTATTGTGGTGGTGAGGGTACAGTGGGTAAGACACCTAACCCCTAGTTGCTCCGGAGACGTGATACATAGAAGTTGTAAGTTGCTGTGGATAAAAGTGTCAGCTACATGAGTGAATCTAATGTATATCTTTGGTCAAAAGTTTTTACAATTTCAGGCCCCTAAAAACTGTTCAAATTAATAAATCTGACATGAAAAACCAGTCTGGTTAAACTGCTTGTAACTGAAACAAAGGTTTGCAAGAACTGGTAGCTCTGAAAAGTTGGGTACCATAAAGGTTGGATTGTGACCCACTAGAGCACCAAATGTGTATTAATCCACAGCTAAAATACACGTACTTAAACACTGTTGGTTTTGGTCTTTTTATGAGAACTGTAACAACACAGTGACAGAAATATAGAAATATAGACTAAAACCAGACTTATCCTATAAGATCTGGTGGCTTGGTTGAGTCTTTACTTTCACTTGGTGTTCCTGCTCCAATCTGCTGCTCACAGCGAGTCTCCCAGTCAACATTTACTGGCAGTTTCAGTTATTTAAAAAGGAAAGTGGCTTAAACAAAAGTCACACATGGTTATAAGTCACATAATGATTTCGGCAAAGATGAAAAAGTGAATTTGATCCATGCTTGCCCTTAAAGGACGGCATGAAAGTGTACACACGACACCAGTTTCACCCACTGCGTACAAACATTACTGTGTGTGAGTGTGCCAGCTAACAGGAATAATTTGCTCCATGTTAAACCAAACAATATAAATCCTCCTGATGACAGAGGCCTCATTCATAAAATCCTCATTCATTTAAACACAACAGTAAGTTGCAGTAAGAACTCTTTTACTCACTTGTCGATTGAAGTCGATCCCGTTTTGCTCTAAATATCAGAGAGAAAGAGATTGAGATTTTTAAAATGTCGCCCTGTAGTTTCTTAGGACATTCAACTTCTTCAAAGCGACACAGAACAAATTCATTCAAGATATTAAGTCTGTTAGCATGAAGTGTATCCACGTGCATGTGAAACATGATTTCAGTGTTGTATTTTGATGGTTTGGGTTTCTACTCTTATTTTAACCCTAAATCTTCCATCTTTTTCATGGCTGCAATGACATAATTCCAAATTGCATCAGTAAGTTTTCATCTAACTTTATTTCAAATTAAATCAACCTGAACAAAAACAACTGCTGAAAAACTAAAACTGGCTTTTTGGGCTTTTGGCAGTACTTTGTTTTTGATTTAATTTATTTACAAAAGACACCACTCCATAGAAAAGCAAGAACACTTATTTCTAACACGGTCCCAAGTTAAAATGTTAAAAGACAGCTATAAAACATGTAACAGCAGAATCTTAAAACCAAAACTGCATCAGTGCAAGGTATAAACATAACCAAAACACAAACCACATCAATCCACCTAAATAGAATAACAGATTAATCCATAGATAAGATGACTATTGAAAGTCCACTTATTTTTCTCAATCCTATATTATTAGCCAGAAGGAAATGCAAAGAGTTAAATGAGAAAATAGATCAATAAAAACAAACAACTAAAATCTTGACTAGAAACTGAATTTAAACTAAAATCCAGGACCATACTACTACATAAAAATATACACAATAGAGCCTTGTAATCAATAGTGTTTTTTGTCATATATTGAGAAGGCAAGGTGCCTAATTTGAATCACATAGATGAGTATTAGGAACAACTATACAGTGACTCTGTATATACACACACAGTTATGTACAGGTCTGTGAAAAGAAATGGGAATCTATTCACTGCACTGGCTGCTGACTATTCACACACAGAAGTGTGTATATAAGTATTTTCAAGAAGTGCAGTTTTCCTCCTGAAGTGTACAGCGTTCAGTGAGTACATGTGGAGAGGACAGGGAGATGGCCGACAGAGGAGGAGAGCTCAAAGGTTTGGTGGATAAGCTCCCATCATTTGAATATCAAATTGGACCTATGGTACTGTGTGTGTGTGTGTGTGTGTGTGTGAGAGAGAGAGAGAGAGAGAGAGAGAGCTGCAATGAGCTGGTAGAGACACACAATGCAAATTTACCCCTCCACCCCCTTCACTCACTGCCACCCCACTATGTCACCGCCCCCCAGCCCAACCAGCTTCAGAGCCAAACTTCCAGTATGGAAATGACCAAGACATGCAAATCAGCTCTGAGTGCAGGAAGCCTGTGTTAGAGCTCTGTCTGCACACACACACACACACACAGGCAAACACACTCAAAACGATGGCTACACACAAAAAGTCAGTCAAAGCGCTGCAAAAAGTCTCCATTTTAATCAGCTGTCTCATCTTTTACTCCATCTGTTAGTCCTATAACCTAAAAAGTGAACAGAATGCGATGAATAAACTGTACTGGGAACAAGTGGAGTGATATCCTCCCTTTGGCTCACTAATCTGTTTGCTGTCAGTTAGACTTGAAGGCTGAATATGATATTTCCGCAGTAGAAAATATCCAACACTACATCACAATAGTAGTGTATACTGCGTGTATTATTATTCTAATTATATCAAACTTGTGATGTTGGCATGCTACTGATATTTAAAAGATTTCTGGTGTTTTTCTAATTGTCAACAGTGTCACTGTTGAACAGTATTGCCCCACCAAACAAAAGATCACTGCTCACTCTTAAACTGCATAGGGATTATTTTTTTAAATGAGCTTTTTCTGTTTTCATATGTTATTACATTTCCAGTTGTGGGTTAGTGTAGAGGATAGCATCTCTATATTATCCAACACAAAAATGCAAATTCAAAAATGTGAATTCAGTGACAGTGTTTTTACAAAGATGTGGAGCAGCACATAAATGTTGATTTGTATCCTTGTTGTCAGACTGAAATCTCACAAAGCAGCACTGTCTCCTAGAAATCATGCTTAAATACAACTAAACTGCAACAGCAAATATGTTTGGAGAGAAATTTCATCTGAATCATGTATTTTATCAATACAGTGAAGCAACATTTTAAATAAAAGTACCTGCAAAGTTCCACAATATATAGAACGTATTTGTGTTTGCTTTGAGTTTGTTTTCTCAACAATATTCATTTTTATAAACTTAAGCATGATTCAACTTTTTTATGTTTCTGATCAGCCACTCATGGCACTTGGCGAAAGTTAGGGAAAGAGCTGAAAAAGTCAAAGGTGGCTTAAGGCATGATGCAGGATGTGTTGATGTTATTAAAATATAACCATGGTCTTTTCCTAAAGTTAACCGTGAAGTGCTTTTGTTGGCTAAACCTGACCAGACACAGGACTCCGGAAATAAAGCCCAGTCTGTGATGTCAAAGTCCTGCTCTTTGTACGTCCACCATCCAACCCAACTACCGGCGACTTGCATGTGGTGCAGAAACGTAGCAAAAACATTTCACATAATCAAGTTAGAAGTTAAGGTTTGTTCTTAAAAATGTGAAAATCAAATGTGAAGCACAGCTGTAAACACAAAAACTACAGATTCAAAATTTTCCTTTGGGGAATAGTTCAGTATGTCTCCTCTGCTGTACTTGATTTCCAAATACTTAAATGTTTGAATAGTCAAGGGTTCAGTTAACCCAAATTACAAAAAAAAAACTAAAACATTGTCTCACTTAACTTACCTCTAGTGGTATGTCTCCATGCAGATAGTTTTGGTTTTATTTGTTTAGGTATGTCTCAGATTTCTGTTTATATGCCAATACAATGAAGGTGAATGGAGTTTAGTTTGTTGTGCTCACAGCGATGAAAAATTACATATGAAAAATTCAACAGCAAAATGTATTTTCACAGAAAATTTTGCCGTAACGGTTTTAATGGAGACGATTTCTTCAGAAGAAAGAGGTCCCAAAGAAAACTGTGAGGCCTGTGGATTATCCAGAGTAACTTGGAGACTTGGAAAGACACATTGCTGTTCATTATTTTTAATGTCACTTTTCAATGCGGGGAGAATTACAGACTATATTGCATTCACCTCCATTGTACTGGAGTGGAGCCAGTTACCTGAAAATAAAACCAAAACTATCTGCATGGAGAGATTATGTAGATGAACTACCATTAAAACAGCCAAGCCTCCTAATGACTAATGAGAGCTGCATGAAAATGTCTTCCAAATGAAATTTAGGCTAAACAAAAAAGCAGCTGTGGCGCCTATCACATCTGATCACATACTGACAAAAAGAGTCACACTGGTCATATAATACATTTAGCACTTCCACGAAACAACACATGTTCACTTCTCTCACACAGCCATTGTCTAAATAAAAGTTCCACTTTTTTCTGTTGCTGGTTCCTGGTTTTGTGTTGTGGCTGGTTGGTTGTCCTCAGCCCCCGGGCAGCCAGTATTTCTCTGCAAACAGCCTCAGGTGCATCCTGGTATAGCGACCAACTGCCACACACACACTCGCACGCACAAACATGCACACGGTTCCCTACACAACAGGAGTAGGTCAAACATGCTGCTTGTTCAATTTTTATTTGAAAGATTGTCATGCATTAGATGGACCAGCATGAGGATAATGTGCTACGTATCCTGAACCTGGATGGAGCTCCTGCTGTGAAAATTTATACTTAAAAACAGCAGCAAATGTTTCTAACAGCACCAAGGATCATTCAACTTTGATAAACCCTAGAACCAAAAGGTCTGTGTGTATTATTTATATTATAGGATTAAAAATGTTCTTAAGATATTTGACATATTTGAGTCCAACAAATATCTTCTCAGATTATCCAGACAATAGTATATTGTTTTTCCAGTAGAAAAGCCATATTAAAACTGACACTTAAGAAAAAGCAATCACTAATAAGCTTTCTATAATATCGATTTCATGTTGACGCTGAAAAAATATGAATCCACAAAGGAACACATAAAAAAAAAACGAGAGAGAGAATCAACTCTTGTCTCAAATGTAAATACAAAATAAACTCTTTCTGTGGACGTTGTGCCTCAGCAGCAGTGACAGAATAAACAGCACACTTTTCCTGAGTCACTTCTCTTGAACTTGGTGTGTGTTGAGATGAATCAGCGGTGTTTACATGCGCCATGAGGAAGGTGAAATATCCTTACCTGCCTGTTCAGCTGGAGCGTCTGACTGCTCCACCGTGTCTGCGCTCATCTTAATATCTGTAATGATAAATATCGCTGATTTTCCTACAGGATTGTAACTTTACCAGGACAAAGAAGCACTCAAGCCACCCAGGAAAATGATCTTGAGTTTATTCTAATGCGCCCTCCCCTCCACACCAATGCAAAAAAACTTCATACACTCCCGCGTGATCCCTAGTTGTAATATTCATAAGCAAGGCAGACATTCCCATAAAGCACTGTCATAGTCACCTCCATATGAAGTAATCACACAGCACATTAACTTATTCAAACTCATATGTGTGATATGAAATACTTATAATAAGATATTAAAAAGTTATTGATCAGCCTGTGTAGGAGGAGGGATTTACCTTAGAGAAACAGTTTGTGTTGCTCCAGCTGGCGTCAGTCTCCTTGATTATTCAAAGTTAAACTCTTATTGGGATAAAAAGTTTTGGAAATCCACGGCTGCTCATCAGCATTTTCCTAAGTGGAGAGAAGCTCACCTCTGCAGTACACCCAACACTGCCTGATAGGATGATTTGCATATGCCTGTGTGCGTCCTATCCAGCTTTAGACTGTTTGCATAAAACAACAATAGGCTTACTGCAAATTACAGCGTTCTTGTGTGTGTGTGTGTGTGTGTGACTGAGTGTGACCATACTAAAAGAGTCATCCTCAGAGTTGCTTTGGATAACAGGATGATATGTTATTCCTTCCACCCGAAGTAATTGGGTGTGTGTGAGTTCTTACTTTTATTCTACCTGATACATCAATGATGGAATGTGATAAAGTAAAGTCACTTAAGTATTGTAAAATTTGAGGTATTTTACTGGAGTATTTCCATTTTACTTCTACCCTATTACATTTCCTTCAACAATATTGTAATTTTTACTCAATTACATGTGTTTTACAGTTATAGTTACCAACTTCTTATCATACAGCAGCACTCATTGGGTGAGATGTAGGTTCTTTACTTAAGTACAAGTAGAAATACTACATTGTAAAGTACCGTTAATCCTCAATACAGTTGGTATAGCAAGTACAGAAGGATTAGCTAAAGTATTCAAAGGAAAACTACTCATTATGCAGAATGACCCCTTTTTAGGGCTGGGCTAAAAATATCGAATTAATCACATTTATCAGTTAATTCTTCTGTGATTCTTAAAATCCAGAAATAAATATTTGCACCTATGAATGTGTACATTTGTGCAAAATGTTATGTTACTTGTTAAACCCACATGGCTACCAGTTATTATAGCATGCCGTAGACAGTCTCTCCCTCCTCTACAGCCACATCCCCTGTTCCCCTTTATTGCCATTTCCCATCCATCCAGCAGATGCCCTCAGACTTTCCCTCCTGTCCCCATCACCTGACTGCCCCACCCATCTGCACTCTTGTTCCCACTTACCTCATGTGCCCTTCGGTTTCCTGGCTTTTCCTGCCCACCTTCTCACTTGCATATCATTCCCTCGATAGTCACACACTCCAATTAACAATCCACTTAAATTTTTCCACGTCAGATCATCCAAGTTACAAAGTTGCTTTTGTGTGTTGTGTTTTTGCTTTTAAGCTTGTCACCCAAACCTTAACCTGGACCAGAACTTGTCTGTCTGTCTACCTACCTGTGCCTTGACAATAGTGTACAAAAAAAGGTTTCTTTCATGATGGTCGAAAAACTGATGTGAATTGTTACCTTGTTTCCTATTTGGGTTCGCAATTATTAACCAGAAACTGTTAAGAAAAATGTAATCTATAATCTGCACTTTATACAATTTCATACTTAGAACAGTTTTGCTTTCTGTACTTCTTTCATCAAGAATCGAATTGTGACATCAGTGACAATATCCAACCCACACAACCTTGCATTTCGATGGAAGATATTTTGCAAACAAACTGGCTCAGCATATCATCTATTTTAATTTATAATAGGCAGAACAATTCTAATATGGTCTAAACACTTAATAATGACAATCCTGTAATGGTTACACTATAACACAGGCACTAACTTCCTTATAAATCCACTGAAATCCACTAGATCTGCTTTATGAAGAGCTGGTTCCCCAGCTCCCTCAACTTTCCATCTCCATGCAGAAAAGAATTTCTCAACGTGGATGGGCAGCAAACCATTCCCTAACTATATTTGAACGATGGAAACATACGTTGGCAAGTCATTTCTTATCAACCCCCTCTCATTTGCAGGAATAAGAAAATAAAGACCCTGTAAAGATTTTCCAGGCAGTTGAAGAGATGTTTGGGGGTTATAGGACCCAATGATGGGGTTTTTTTTTTTTTTAGGAAGTACCACAGCACTGAGACTGCCCTGCTTAAAGTCACCAATGACCTTTTAATGTCTGCTGATGAAGGTATGTGCTCAGTCCTTGTACTCCTGGACCTTAGCGCTGCTTTTGACACCATTGATCACAACATCATGTTAGACAGACTGAGGCACTGGGTGGGGATCTCTGGTACTGCCCTAGAATGGTTTTCATCCTACCTGTCAAATAGGAAGTTTTGCGTGTCTGTAAACAACTATGTCTCTTCATTCTGTCCAGTTAAATATGGTGTGCCTCAGGGGTCGGTCTTAGGACCCATTTTGTTTTCCTTGTATCTGCTTCCCCTTGGACATATTATCCATAAACATGGCATTTCTTTTCATATTTATGCTGATGACACACAAATATACTTGCCCGTCAGATCCA